>NC_044981.1:142954343-143105209 GCF_008728515.1 Papio anubis | reverse complement strand
AAATTCAAACAGAAAAAAGACATAACTTGCAATTTAATTTTGGAAGGATATATATGGACATGGTAGGAACAGTAATGACCATGCTACTATGAGCATTTCCTTAGGCTAGGATTCTTATATTGTATCATTTAATTCTTGCAATGATCTATGATGAAAAGTTTAAGTATTTTATTGATGAAGAAATTGATGCTCAGATAGTTTTTTGACTAACCCAAAGTTTGACATACAGTAAGCACAGACTGAAGTTGGAATTTGTGCTTTTCTTTTTTTAATCCATAGGTTCTTTCTATCACATCCCACATTTGTTGGCAGATCAATTTTAGTGTACTTATGTGAGAGTGTTTTCTAAATATATAATTAATTACAAATTGGGAGGTTTTTTTTTAAGTTCCACGGTTAACTGATAACCTTTAAGAACCACCATCACCATGCATTGGGACTCAGAGAAAATGTTAGTCTGTCTGCTTTTTCATAGAATTAGTATGGTTACTAAATCCTGTCAAATCATTCATAAGTGATTAAGTTACAATGCAGTATTCAACAGCATTATGATTTTGGTTTTAGTTACCTATATCCATTCTGTATTAAAATGTGCTAGTGTATTTTTAAAGAACAATACACTTTATACATGAGCGTTTTATAGCCAAATCAAATAACTCTAACTATTTCTAATGGCAATGTTAGGACTTCATGATGAGAATCATTTGTTAGACTAAAGTGAATTTCCTTCAGATTCCAATTATTTCTAGTGGTCGGTAAATCTTTCAATTTACCTTAAGGGCTCAAGAAACTCCTTCAATGTTTTTGTAAAGGAAAATTATGCCTTAATGGGAAATGTTATTCTAGATGGGATCCTGCAGCAATCATGATGTGCTATCATTACAGAGATTGATTCTGCTGGAAAGATGTAATTCCTAAAGTATCTTTGATGTAACCTTACCTTCCCTATTATGAAGGAGATACGTTCGCCTTTCTAAGCTGTGACAAATATATGATCATCTGAAATCCAAGGTTAAGTCTAAATAGGTTAAAAACAGAAAATACCAGCACATTAAGATCTCTTCTTTCAGTTTAAAATTGTGGCAGAGTGTCTAAACATCTGGATACTTCTTGGTCCATTATCAGAGTCAAAACTATGAAATAGACTTCCAGATATTATCTTATTAATTTGCCTTTTTGTAGGTGAATTACTATATTTTCAGATATCTTAATTTCTTACAACTAAAGCCCACATTTTTAAAGGAAAAATATATAACTGTGTTTCTCAAGAGTAATGTATGGATACCATTTAAATAAAAAACTACTCCTATATTCTGAGAGGTTTTAAATTATTTTTATTGTAATATTTTAAAATTTGTACAAACATAGGTTATAAGTTCTTACAGCTATAAACCATACAACCAAAGGCAAATTTGTAAATTGAATACAAGAAAAACAAAAAACCATTCTAATCAAAAGTATTAACTTGATGTAATGCCATTTGCTGAAATTGCAGTGTTGCTCACAGTGTTCCTTAACTATCAATGCTATTGCACAGGTCCTTGTGAGCTTAACATGTCTATATTACCACACAAGATCTGAAAAGTGAATTACTCTACCATTTTCCCCTAGTTGAACTACTGTAAGACATTTACTCATACATCATGTTCTGATATGCTTTGGTTTTTACATAGCAGTGATGAATATGGTATATACATAATTCGGTTTTTATTTCTATTATTTTGCTATAATTAAAGTCATCATTTGGCACCAAAAAATGTAAGCAAAAACATAGTAGGCATTGAAACTCAATAGCAAGTAATGAGTATTATCCAAATTGTTTTAAAATTATTTATTTACTTATATTTAATTGACAATAATAATTGTGTATATTTGTGGGCATGGTATGTTTTGATCTATGTACATTATAGAAAGAGTCAATCAAACTAGTTTATATATCACCTCACCAACATTATTTCTTTGTAGTGAAAATGTCAAAAAAACATTTTTTTAAAATTACATTTGGCTATTCTAGTAGTTTACTGTTATAATAATAATAAAAAGAGAGATGCTGACCTAGGTTAACAGGCATGGAGGAGTAGAGATGGCATAATGAACAACTCATCAGCCTAAGAGAACTAGTGTATTTCAAATGATGTTAAGACACATGACCCTCTAATCATCTTGGCAATATATCTCTGGTCCTCCATGATTAATTCTGAAGTTTTTCTGGATTAATTAATATCTTACTTTTCAGAATATTTCTATAATCTTCAAGATGCAAACATCAGACACATAAACTGCGTATATGCTATCCTTGAAATTTATACTCTAAAAAGCAATTCCAGGTATCAACACAATGGGGAAATTTAATCATCCTAAAGCATAAAGCAATAATTCGACATACCGCACAGGAAGATGGAAAAATTTATATGAAAGAGATGGTAAGAGCTACATGAGAGAATGTAAAAGTTTAACAGGTGTCATAGAATCATAGAGGGGGAAACAAAATGGGTACATAATATTTGAAAGAAAATTGCTACAAATTTTTCGTAAATAAGATATAAATACACAGGTACAGGATTTGTTAGGTATCGCTAGAAGCACTAAGAAAAATCAATCTGAGCCCAAATATCTTAGAGTATAAATATAGAACAGAAAGGTAGAAAGAAAATGAAAATCTTTTATGCAGTCAGAAGAAAGGGGGGGAAAAAAGAATGACAATTAGACAATAATAGAATTCTCAATTGCAGCAATAGAGGGCAGAAGAAAAATCTTCAAATTGTTGAGAAAAAAGTTATTAACAATATGCCTTTAGATTCCTAGATATAGTAGTACCTTTCAAGAAAAATTATGAATAAAAATGTCACCAAAATGCCCAGCACAAGGGTAATCCTTTAGGATACATGTCAAAAAGAAGAAAAACAATCTGAGATTAAAACTCTGTGTTACCAGAAAGAATGATCAGCAAATCATATGATAAATGGGTATGTGAGCAGCTGACTATATGATCTTCCTCCGTAGGAGTCCTGCAGCCCTAAATTTGGTGAGCTTTCCTCCAGACAGGTTTGTTCCTTCTGCCTGTCTCCAGCGGCACCTACTGTCTGGAAACAGCCTCAGGACTCTTCAACTTTCTGCCTCAATAAAGGCATTTGGTTTCAATCAGGGCTCAGACATACCTGAGGGCAGCTGTGCCTGTGGCACCCACCCGCAGGGAACCACAGTCTTCCCATTTGCCTCCTGCTCCTGGCTTCCAGCTCTGTTCCTAGGGTACACATTTTATGCATGTTTGTTTTGTTTTCTGTGAATGTGTCTGTATGTGTTTGAGGGGCATATTTATGTCGGGGTGGGTGGGGCGTGACGTGGTGTTATGATTACCTAAGTGTCTTCCTCTACTCTCATGTGGGCTGAAACTGGATGTTCTGCCCGTATATGTACTAGGGTGGGGTGGTGAGGGGAGGGGACCAAGAGCATCCGATTGGCCATGATGTGGGTCGCAGCTGTTTAATACTTTCTTGTACCCTATAGATGACAAATGCAAATTTTGTAGCCATGAAGATATAACAATATATCTGAGGCAAAGCAGGGTTCACTTGTTTTGTTTCATAGAAGTAGGGACATTTCATTCTCCTTATTTTAAAATGTCATGAAAATCTTTGCAAACATAAAAAACCTTGCAAACAACAATATGTAACAAAAACAAAAATAATGACTAACAGTAGTTTAGAAAGTTATAAGAAATATAGAGGCTTTTTTTTGGGGGGGGGTCTTAATAACGATTCTCAAGGACTGCTAATTACCTCTTAAACATTGTTTTCCTGATTTCTTTGACCTGAATTTTGTTGTAGCGTATATTACTAGAGTAAGGCAATGCTTTTTGCCCCTCCATCTATTCCATTTACTTCAGCTTTTTATTTGCCATTTTTAGTTATTAGATTAGCAGGTTCTGCTTAGTGTCACACGTGTCTGTGTCTTTATATCTTTATCCATCTGGCAGTGGTAACTTAAAAGATTTTGAACTTTGGTACCTTATTAGAAGAGATACACTAAATATTTATATGCAGAAATACACTAAAAAGTTTGATTCATTACAACACATGTGGTAAATAAGTAATAATTTCTAAATTTCTTTCTGTATTTTTAGAATAATAATAATTAACAAAACTGCTGTTTTGCTTTCTCCATTTAGAATGACTGCTCCCACATAGAACTCCAGGTGGCCTTGTCCCTATGGCATGTTAATTATTATGTAAGAATTGCTATGTTAAATTTCTCCACAAAAAAATTATTGTCTGAGGACCATAAACGAGTGCACTAGGGTCTAAGATATTCCAGGAACTTTACAACTTTTCCTGTTACTTTTGATTTAGAAGGCCAGTTTTATGTATTCTAGGATCACCAGTGAGCTGAGTGCTTTTGATTTTTTTTTTCATAAGTTTTACTGATTTGTGTATATTTATTTGATGTTGTATTCTCCAGTGTGGAAATATTTTCCTAATATCAATGTATATTTATTTTTGTGCGAGAACTACTGAAATGTGATGAATATAAATCATTGCTTTTTGTGGGAAAATCTTATTTTACCAAAGTAACTAGCTATAGTAATTTCCTCTGCAGCAAGTCAGAATTTTGTTTATATGAACTTGCTCGCTAAAGGTTATGAGAGTGGCCTAGAATAGCTTTTGCCATTATACTTACCATGAAGACTGTAGCATGAGCCTTTCTGCCAAATTTCTTGTCTTTTAGAAGCATTGGTTAAGAAGCTTTGGTGAGGAATGGCTTTACTGTTTTCATATTGTAAGTCATATGAATCACTCTCCTGTTTATAAATTACAGAGTATATGAAGTACAAAAGCTCATTCATATAAGTGTTTTGTTTTATTTTGGTTTATATTGCCATTCCTGATTTGATTTTGTAAACAAATTTTAGGTTTGCAGCAAAACTGATCAGAAAGCGTTCCAATTTACCTGCCGCTCCCGTACACACACAACCCCCGACTATCAACATCTCCCACCAGAGTGGTACATGTGTTACAAATGATAAACATACACTGATGCATCATCATCTCCCAAAGTTTGTAGTTTACATTAGGATTTACTCTTTTAGTAGCGTACATTCTGTGGCTTTGGACAAATGTATAATGAATAATATCATAGAGAATATTTTCACTACCCTAAAAATCCTCTATGCCCTGCCTATTGAGTCTCTCCCCACCCCAAGTCCCTGGCAATCATTGATCTTTTTACTGTTTTATTGTTTTATCTTTTCCAGAATGTCATACATTTGGAATTACCGCACTTAGCCTTTTCAGATCGGCTTCTTTTGCTTAGTATTATTTATTTAAGTTTCCTTCATGCTTTCTCATGCCTTCAGGAAGACATTTCTTTTTGGAAGTGAATAAATAGTATTTCATTGTCTGGGTGTATAAGGTTTTTTGGTCCATTTACCTATTGAAAAACATCTCTGTTACTTCTAAGCTGCAGCAATTGGATGAATGAAGCTGCTATAAATATCCAAGTGCAGGTTTTTGTGCGGACATAAGCTTTCAACACCTTTGGGGAGTGATTGTTGGATCATGTGGACAGAGTATATTCAGTTTCTGAAAAACTGACAAATTGTCTGCAAAGTGGTTGTACAATTTTATATTCACATCAGCAGGGAATTTGCCTGTTGCTCCACATCCTCAACACATTTAATGTCATCAGCGTCCCAGATTTTGGCCACTATAATAGATGTATAGTATTATCTCATTGTTCTTCTTAATTTGAGTCCCTGATGACAAATGATGTGGAATATCTTCACATGCTTATTTTCCATCAGCGTATCACTTTTGTAAGGTGTCTGTTTAGGTCTCATGCACATTCAAATCAGGTGTTTTATTTTCTTGTTGAGTTTTAAAAGATAGTTGTATATTTTGAGTGACAGTCCTTTATCAGATGTGTCTTTGCAAATATTTTATCCCCGTCTGTGGCTTATCTTCTCATTCTCTTGAATATGTTATTTGCAGAGAAGTTTTTAATTTTAATAAAGTCCAGGTTATCAATCATTTTTCCAATGGATCATGCTTTTAGTATCTAAAAAGTCATCTTCATAATGAAGTTCTTTCATATATTTTCCTATGCAATTTTCCAGTTTTATAGTTTTACATTTTACATTTAAGTCTGTGATCCATTTTTAATTCATTTGTGTGACAATATAAAGTCAGTCTAGTATATATGTGTATATATGTGTGTGTGTGCGTATATATATGTGTGTGTGTGTATATATAGCATATGGATGTCTAGTTGTTCCAGAAACATTTGTTGAAAATACTATTTTTTTCTCCATGTATTGCCTTTGCTTCCTTGTCAAGGATTAATTGACTATATATGGTTCTAGTTCTAGGCTGTCTGTTCTGTAAATTGCTCTATTTGCCAATTGTTTTGTCAATACTACACCATCTTGGTTATTGTAGCTTTACCGTAAGTCTTAAGGTCAACTAGTGTCAGTTCTCCAACTTCGCTGTTCTCTTCACTATTGTGCTGGCTATTCTGATTCTTTTGCCTCTCCACACAAAATTTAGAATGCATTTGTTAATATCCACAAAATAACTTGAGATTTTGTTTGAGATTGCATTGGATCTATAAATTAAATTATAAAGAAATGACATTTTGACAATATTGAATCTTCCTATCCATGAACGTAGAATATCTATCTCTCCTTTCTTCTTTGATTTCTTTCATTAGAGTTTTGTTGTTTTTGTCATACAGATATAATACATGTTTTGTCATATCAGATTTATATTAAATATTTCACTTTAGGGGTTGTTAATGTAAATGGTATTGTGTTTTTAATTTTTAACCCATTGATACATTGCTGGTCTATAGGAAAGTGATTGATGTTTACATATCAATCTCATTTCTCATAACTTTACTATAATCACCTGTTAGCCTTAGAAGACTTTTATTGATTTTTTCAGATATACTGTATAGATCACCATATCATCTTTGAACAACTATAGCTTTAATTCTTCCTTTCCAATGTGTATAATTTTTATTTTCTTTTATTTTCTTATTGCATCAGGTAGGACTCCCAATACAATGTTGAAAAGCAGCAATGAAGAGAGATATTCTTGCCTTATTACTAATCCTGGCAAGAAAACTTTTAGTGTCTCACCACTAAGTATTTTGTTAGCTCTGGGTTTTTTGTTTGTTTGTTTGTTTGTTTTGTTTTGTTTTGTTTTAAAAATCAAGTTGAGGAAGTTTCCCTCTATTCCTAATTTGTTTGGTGTTATTATGTTTTTATCCTGAATGGATGTTGAATTTTGTCAAATGCTTTTTCTGGATCACTTGAAAAAATTATGTGATTTTTCTTTTTCTTCTTTTTTTTTCTATTGAGACAGAGTCTTGCTCTGTCACTCAGGCTGTGGCACGATCTTGGTTCACTGCAACATCCATCTCCTGGGTTCAAACGATTCTCCTGCCTCAGCCTCCCCTAGTAGCTGGGATTACAGGCACCTGCCACCAAGCCTGGCTTTTTTTTTTTTTTTTTTTCCACTTTAATAGAGGCAGAGTTTCATCATGTTGGCCAGGATGGCCTCAAACTCTTAACCTTAAGGGATCTGCCCACCTTGGCCTCCCAAAGTAGTGTGATGAGAGGCATGAGCCACTATATCTGGCCTGATTTTTCTTCTTTAGTGTGTTGATTACAATAGTCGATTTTGAAATATTGAATCAAACTTGCATGTATGAGATAAATCCCCACTTGTTTGTGGTGTGTAATTATTTTAATATATTATTAGTTTTTATTTGCTAATATATGGTTGAGGATTTTTGCATCTATATAAGAGATATTAGTGGTTTTTTTTTTTCCTTTCTTCTATGTTTTTGTCTGGTTTTAGTATTGGGGTAATGCTGGCTTCATAGAATGAATTCCTTCTGCTTCTGCTTCTATATTCTGGAAGAGATTACAGAGAGCTGGTGTAATTTTTTCTTTACATGTTAGGTAAAACTTTCCATTAAAGCCATATTGGCCCATGCTTTCCGATTTTGAGGGCCATTAATTATTGATGCATTCTGTTAAATAGACATAGTTCTGCTCTGACTGTTTCCTTTTGTGTAAGGTTTAGCAGATTGTATCTTTCAAAGAATTGCTTCTTTTCAATCTAAGTATTGAATTTGTGGGCATATACTTGTTCATAGTATCATTTCATGGTGCCTTTGATGTCCATGGGATTTTTACTGATGCCCCCTCTTTCGTTTGTCTCTCTTTTTTCCTCAGTTAGCCTTGCTAGAGGCTTAGTGATTTTATTGATCTTGTCAAAGAACTAGTTTCTGGTTTTGTTAATTTTCTCTGTCAATTTTCTGTTTTCAGTTTCATTAACTTATCCTTTATTTGTTATTTCTCTTCTCTGCTTACTTTAGACTTTATTTGCTTTATTTATTTTTCTAGTTGCCTAAAGTGGAAGCTTAGATTACTGACTTTAGATCTTCTTCTTTTCTAATGATAGAAGCTGTGATAAATTTCTAAGCACTGGTTTTGCGGCAGTTTGTGTTACTTTTGGAGGACTATTCTTGAGGCATATTACCTTGATTCTAAAAAGTTCATTTGCAAAGTTAAGCCTATTTTTCAGCAGTTGCAGGTTTGCATGTCTATACTTATATGATAACTACTGCTAGAAACAGTGATAACCAATCACGTTGAGTTACAAATTTAAAAAGTAGTTTAAGACATATCTAACCATGATGATTCAGCTTATACTAGCACTTGTGAATTAAATAAGATTATATTGTAGATGCTACTGTCAATTGCTAATTTTTTCACAGAAGCTCTTGTTTGTTTGCTGGCTATGGAACCAGATCAAAGTGGATTTCTGCTACTCTTAAGACTTATACAGTCCAAATATGCAAGGGTGAGGGTATTTATGTATAAGTGTGCTTCTCTGATTTTTATGAAGTTTCAGAAGAATCCTTTCTCAAACATTTTGACTTCACCTACTTAAGAGACGCCATTTTTTTTATGGAAGAGTGGTGTGTCTACACCAAATTTTATAAAATACATTTTCACCTTCTTAAAATCATACGGAAGAGGAAGTGAGCAGAGCCTGGTGGAGAACAGGGACAGCTTCTACTTTTCTTCCTTAACACATACTCCTGGTGTGTGATTGCATCAATATTATTTTTTAAAGGCAAAATGTTGGCATAATGGTTTAAAGAATCACCTGGGGAGTTTGTGAAAATACTGTTTTTTCCCCGCCCTGCTCCAGGTCAATTAAATGAAAATCTCTATGGGTGAGGACTTAGGAGTCATTAATACAAACTCCATAGTAATTCTAAAGTGCAGTTAGTTGAAGAGCACTTCATTATAAGAATTAGTATAAAAGCAGCAGTCTGTTTAAAACTCAGTTGAAATCCTTGGTTAGTTTTTTGAGATGCTTATAAAGATTATTAAAAGTTTGCACATATTTATATGCTGCTTTCCTACCAATCAATGACATAGGTCTCCCCTCTTGTTTCCTGTCCTGCCCTCAAACTTACTCCACCTGATGTAAGAACCTGACTCTGCTTCTCTAAAAAAATAATATATGATCCAGGGAATATTCTGGTTCACCTAGTGCTATGGGTCTTTTGAGTTCTTTTGGCTTGTAACCTTAAGTGATTTAATGTGAAGTTAACACATTAGTTTGTCCAAGGTAAATGGAAGTAAAATGGAAGTAGTACTTATTGGTTGCAAATGTAATTACTAATGAGCACGGGTAAATCTGGCAGAGATTGAAAAACACATTTTTATTTTCTAACTTATAAAATTATCCTAAAGTTACTTGGAGTCTTTCTTTTACAGAATTTACTACTGTTAATTTCATATATGCTGGTTATGTCTCATATTATTTCCTATCACAGCAAGTAATGTGTAATGTCTATTTAAGGTGACAATATAAAAATATGAGGAAAGTAAGTCTCACAAGCATAGCAGATCTTGGCATGTAAATTATAACCTCTTCATTGACAATAGATGTGACTGACTAGTCAAAGAGGATGCCAATTTTAATATGAAACGATATGAAAGTCTAAAAGAAAGTATAAAGGACATAATATATAGATGAGGTTTTATCTCATTGAGAAATGTCTATTATTCTTAGCAAAAGAGATGATTATTCTACTGGACCTATTTTGAATTATTGGTTTTATTCATTACAGGTTTTCTTGTGCTTATCTTTCACCCTCAATTAAGGTTTAAGCCTCTGAAAACTCTTCAAAGCTTATTGCTGTTGTTTGAGAACATTTTTCCCCAGGTATATTTTCTTTACTTTGAAACATTCTTTTTTTTTTTTTTTTCCCCTATGACTTCTGAATATAAAGCAAAAGCAAATGGGCACACAAGAGAAAATATGAATTCTGGACTAATTATATACCTGTGTATTTTGTGAAGCTGACACTGTTCAATAACCTAAAACCTAATGAACTTTTCCCATGATTGAAACTTTCAATTATTCGCTCACAGTTACATTGGTACTTAAACATTTCAGTTATTGCCACGGATCATTAGAATGTAAATGAAGACCAAAGATTGAATTAGCAAATTCAGGGCCTGATTAAGTCAGGATTAGTTTAAACAGATTTTCTTGCAGATGTCAGTTTCTCCTCTCAGGTACTAACAATATACATCACATCAAAGCAACTCTATTATTCACAAAATCTTCATGTGGGCTTTTAGCAGTACTAGATGTGCACATACTTTGACTCATAACATGGACAGTTCTGCCAGTTGCTACTGGTCAATAAGAGATTCAAAGTGTATATAAATAATGCTCCTGGAATAAGGCTTGCAGTTTCATTGTTTCTAACAGTTCTCATTAGTACTGTCACATTTGCTTCCCAGAATAAACTAGCCACACTGCAGTTCACCAAACTGGGGTTGTATGACTATTTTGGAGAGAACTTAATGAGTTGGTCAAGCTCTTTCAGATGACTAGCCTAGGGTTAATTAACTTTACCAAGTAAAACAAACATTTAAAACTAAAAACAATATTTTTAATGAGTATCTTTTCTTTAAAAATATCAGAATATTTAACATATTTTATAATTATTCAGTATAAAACTGATTTTAGTGTGATTTTATATACTTATGCTTTCATATACAAATTAGGTAAGAACCTTACAAATTATTAGCATTCCTCCAAATTCTTGTGGTTGCATAAAAACAACATGCTTCTTTTCCCTGGTTCTTTTACTGTTTCTATTACTTCGTTTAACTGAACCCATAAGAGCATCTGTGTCTGTCTACATAAAATGCATTTAGAGACCATTCTCTTACAGTTAAAACTATGGAAAAAAAATGATGATGGTAGTAGAGGCAAAGGTCAGTATTTTAATTATCTAGAATATTGGGAAAGAAGAGTCACGTAGCTAAAGAAAATCTTAAATGATAGAAATGTGTTGTTTTTATAACTTGTCAACCTATTTTGTTTATTTTTGTATTTTGACGGATGTGACAATCAATGGTTGTTTTATTCATTTATTAGTCTGTCTTTTCCAGCTTTTTCCTAAGGAGAAATGTCCAAAAATTAAATGTGTTGAAATAACCAAAACCAAATAGATAGAGCAGAAACAAATGAAAAGGAAAAAGTAATCTCCATAGTTCACTTACTTGGATGGACCCCTTCAGTAGGAACAGTTTACACTTCAGTAAATTACTGATCAGGCCCACTGCCACCTGCGATTTTTCAGAATCGGGTCATATGAGCTGGTCCTTTTCAGGAAAATCTGAAGGATGACAACACACTGCAAGTATAATAGCTAGTCAGGCATAAGGATGATCCTCTCCAGGTAGAAATTACTTATTTGGCAAATCCACGCATGCTGTGTGCTACCGAAGTGGCAGAGGTAGGATGTCCTTCATATTTTTTCTGGCTTCGTTTCAGTGAGAAATAAAGTGGTTTTCAGCCTTTATAGGTTTTCATGGAAGGAATCAGATGAAAGGGCTCCTTCCTAGTTAGGGTTCTGGCCCCATCTTATATCAGCCTGCTGGACAAGTTTCTCTTGATTTATCTTATTCAGAGGACTGTATGAAGATTTTATGGTGTGTAACTCTTCTTGCTTCAATTTCTCAATATGAGCATTTTCTTTATATTACTTTAGGTGTTAAATTGGTAATTAATTTTCAATTGACCTTACAGACATAATGTTTGACATAAAAATGGACTCAACTAAATACTGATTTTTAATGATTTCATGAATTATTAGAAATAGGAACATAAAGGAATAATCCGTCCTCTTATTCTACTGAATCAATAAAACCTTTGTTGATGGGTGCTTCATAGCTTTGATTGAGAATCACTGGCCTGTTTACACTGTCTGGGTCTATGAAGAATCTTACCCTGGGTTTGAAGGGAGGGAGGGAACTTGGGCTATATCCCAGATCTTTTGAAGAGAAAAGGATGCATTTCTCAAAAAACTAGAGGAATTGATAAAGGATTTGAACTTTATAAATTGGAATGGTAGGAAGAAAGTTATTTAGGTTATACATTATATCACAAAAAAAAATTTTACTCCTACTTATCCCAATTGGAGAGTTTATATTTTCAGTGGGTTGAAGATCATTCATTTATAGTTTCCTCATTTTCAAAATTTGACACCTTAGCCTTAAGAGAATATGAATACATAAGAATTAAATATTTAAAAAGTGATAAAGCTAGAACTTGACCCTAGATGTTGAATTGTAAGAGCTGCCATCATGCTATATTGTTTTAAGGATATACCAGTCATAATCTGCTCCAGTATTTACATTTTCCCAAATGTATCTATTTTTTAATTTAAATTAATTCCTGTGACATTTCTTGATAAAACACGGAAAAGAGTGATAAAGGTAAATAAGTCTAATTTTTTAAAAAATATGATAAACATTAACATTTTATGTTTTCTTTTAGTCTCTAGTCTACATTCTATATGTAGTTAACATAATATAATTTTCTTACATGCATTGTTAATAAACATGATTTCACAAACGTCTATATATTACCGAAAACCTACTTAAAATAATTTCTATGTTAATAAGATATTCTGCTTACCTAAACAGTATCAATACATGTTCATCAAACAAAACAAAACACATATAACAGCAATACTAATGTTGCACTTACATTGTGCCAGGTAGAATAATAAGAGTTTCACTTGTATTAGCTAAACTGTAACACAAACTCTAAGCTTTTAGCTACTGTAATGTAATATTTCTAGATAGCATAATTACATGGATTTATAACAAGTTAAAAGCTTTCACTTCCCAGAAATAAATTCTCTTGTTTATATCATGTATAGCATTCAATCTAGTATATCTATATATGTATACATATATAGAGAGAGAGAGAGAGAGAAAGAGAGAGAGAGAGAGAGAGAGATGAAATAAATGGATTTAATTCCCATGTGTTGACTTGTAGGTGGTTTCTATTATATAATGAATGCTGTGATGAAAAAACTTGTGGATTAACGTATTTCTGGTTTCGTATTTATGTCTGTGTCTCTCAATGTGGGATGTGCATTTGAGGAAGTACAAGGATGTGCCAAGATGCTCTCAGAGACATGGAATACACATGTTACATTTTTGTGAAGTTTAACTTACTCAAAGGTCTAGTTAAAAATGTGGAAGTTTTTAAAATATATCTATTCAACTCAAAAAGTTTTTACTGAGTGCCTATTATACTCCAAGAAGTTTTCAGAAGTCAAGTGAGCCAGAAATTTTATGTCTCTTGGCTTCAAGTGACTCCTCGGTTTCCTTCTTACATTTTTTATCTGTTACATGCCATCTATTCCATGTAGGTATAGTCTGAAATAATTTGACATTTCTTTCCAAATGCATACAAAGAAAATAAATTTAATACCTTTATATTATTGTTTGCAATCTTGTATTATAAGGTAAAAATTCTAGAAAGAAAGGCACAATGTGCTATTAAGAAATAGGAAATCTATCTAGCAGGAGATACAGCTGTGTTAAACTTAGAGCACAATCAGAGAGAAGAGGGCATGTCACTCCTTCTGTAATGTCACACAGTGAGAGGTGCTGGTCAGCTGCATTAAACATGCTACAATGTTAGATTCATCAGTACATCTAAAGAGGTCAAAGCAGCGATCTTCATAAATTGTTGAACTTGTCACTGTGCAAACAGTATTTTTAAAAATTCGATTACAGAAAATTAAACAGTGATACTCCTGAATGCATTTAAATTATGTCACAATTATACTTAATCAAATGTTATTTACAAACACCATTAAATCATGCTTCATTCCATTTCTCAACTCACTGAGTTCTCAGATATAAAATTACAACATTTTCTAGTTTGTGTTTTTGACACTATTCTAGTTAGTTTCTACATTTTTAATTGAGGTATGAGATACATACAATAATGAGAATGCATAAGTGTAGAGCTCAATATTTCAAAGACTGAAGACAAACATGTAATGGGCATTCGTATCACAAAACAGAACATTCTTCAATTTGAACTCAAGCAAAAGTGCCCCATGCCTACAAACTTCTTCCTTGTCATGAATCTATAGAAAAAAACACTCCCAGGGTTCAAAGAGGAAATAGCTGCCTATGCTTCAAGGGTTCCATATTCTGGCATTTTGGACTGTCAGGTCCAAGTTATTTTTCAGTCTTCTGATGCTTATTAAAATATATTTACCCAGGATGTTCTAGTTGGTGGCATTGGGACTGTTAGCATGCAGTAATCTACTACATTCTGCTTGGTGTAATAAACCCTCATTCTTCATTGTCTTTAAAGGCCGCACTCCAATTACAACTTACTGTTTTATAATAAGGAGCTGGCAAAATCAATCTAACAGTTGTCAGACAGTCAAATATTGCCTTTATTACTGGGTAATTGGAGTGAGACTAGATAAACATTGTATATCTTTGGAAATAAAAGTGTAAGAAATAACTGCATGAATCTATTGCATTATATAGATATTTAAAATAAAATCAGGAATATTTCAAAGAAAAATAATTTTAATTGATAAATATTTTGGTTTAAGTATCAGTACAAAAGCCCTAATAAAAAGGGAAACATTCTATAGGTTGTCTGTCTACACTGTTGATAGTTTCTTTTGCTTTGCAAAAGTTCTTTAGTTAATTACGACCCTCTTGTCAATTTTTGCTTTTGTTGCAATTGCTTTTGAGGACTTAGTCATAAATTCTTTGCCAAGGATAATGTCAAGAAGGGTACTTCTTAGATTTTCCTCTAGGATTTTTATAGTTTGAGATCTTACATTTAAATTTATAATCTATCTTGAGTTAATTTTTTTGTATGGTGAAAGGTACGGGTCTACTTTTATTCTTCTGCATAGGTCTGGTCAGTTATTCCAGCACCATTTATTTACAAATTATGCATCTGACAAAGGTCTAATATCCAGAATCTGTAAGAAACTTAAATCAACAAGCAAAATGCAACCAACCACATTAAAAATGGGCTAAGGGCATGAACAGGCACTTCTCAAAAGAAGACATATAAGTGGCCAACAAAAATATGAAAAAAATGCTCATAATTACTGGTCATCAGAGAAATACAAATCAAAACCAACCGCAAGGAGATACCATCTCACACCAGTCAGAATAGATATTTATTAAAACATCCAAAAGCAAGAGATGCTGGTGAGGATGCAGAGAAAATGGAATGCTTATACACTGTTGGTGGGAATGTAAATTAGTTCAGCGACTGTGGAAAGTGGTTTGGAGATTTCTCAAAGACCTTAAAACAGAACTACCATTCAATACAGCAATCCCATTACTGGGTGTGTACCCAAAGGAAAATAGATCATTATGCCAACAAGATACATGCACTCATGTCTTACACTATCACAGCATTATTCACAATAGCAAAGACATGGAATCAACGTAAGTGTTGATCAGTGGTGGAATGGATACAGAAAATATACACCAAGGAGTACTACACAGCTATAAAAAAGAATAAAATCATGTCCTTTGCGGAGATATAGATGGAACTGGAGGCCATAATCCCAGGCAAATTAACACAGGAATGGAAAATCAAATGTTCTCACTTACAAGTGGGAATGAAACATTGAGCACCCATGGGTATAAACGTGGGAACAATGGACCCTGGGACTTCTAGTGGGCAGGAGGCAGAAAGAGAGCATTTGGGTCAAAAAACTACCTATTGGGTATTATGCTCACTACCTGGTTGCAATACACCCATCTAATAAACCTTCATATGTACCCCTGGCATCTAAAATTAAGTTGAAATTTAAAACATAAATAAAAAGGGTAGCAAAAAGGCAAATGCATAAATTTCTCCCTCTCTCCAATTACTGTATATAGAAAGGCTTCCATGACAGGTGAACATATTAGAGGAATCCATATAGTAAGTGTGTTCAAGCTGTTTTGAACTAAAAAGTAAAATTAAGCCGAAAAATAAAATATATGCGCCCAAAAAAACAGATTTTAGTCATCAAAAAACCTGTGCTTGAACACGTAGTTGAAAGAATTATAATAGTTTTATTCTAAGTGTGTAGCTGGACGATAAAGATGCTAGTATTTTGACAAATTAATTAGTATTATCTTCTAAATGTATACTTATGTCATGTTTGTAAGCACTCAGTGATAATTTTATTTAAAAAATGGCTTTTGTAAGCAAGACACTGATTAGCGAAACATAAGAAGTATAAAAATTCAAAGATTTTTCAAGCACAAAGAAGTTAATTTTGGAATTAAAGCTTTATAACCTACAAGGATACTGCATTGAATAGATACATTTTTGATCAGAATTTAAAAATCAGAATGTCTGTGTTGTATGTGTTGTCTGTTACTGATTATTTGGTGATTATTTAGAGCTTCTTATACCTCCTAACAAGCTAAAGTAGCATTTGGTTTAGCTTGATATGTCTCTGTTTTTTTTTGTTTTTGTTTTTTTTTTTGTTTGTTTTTTCTTTTTTCTTAAGAAGATAGCATTAGGAGAAATACCTAATGTAAATGATGAATTGATGGGTGCAGCAAACCAATGTGGCACATGCATACCTATGTAACAAACCTGCACGTAGTACCCTAGAACTTAAAGTATTTACATGTACCCTAGAACTTAAAGTATTTTAAAAAAAGAATATCACAGATATGAGTAAAAATAAGAAACTGGGCCGGGCGCGGTGGCTCAAGCCTGTAATCCCAGCACTTTGGGAGGCCGAGACGGGCGGATCACAAGGTCAAGAGATCGAGACCATCCTGGCTAACACGGTGAAACCCCGTCTCTACTAAAAATTACAAAAAACTAGCCGGGCGAGGTGGCGGGTGCCTGTAGTCCCAGCTACTCGGGAGGCTGAGGCAGGAGAATGGCGTGAACCCGGGAGGCGGAGCTTGCAGTGAGCCGAGATCCGGCCACTGCACTCCAGCCTGGGTGACAGAGCAAGACTCCGTCTCAAAAAAAAAAAAAAAAAAAAAAAAAAAGAAACTGAGGCGAGACATGTTTGATTGATTTACACTGGAAACCTGCAAATAAACTCTCTTAAGAGAATAAATTCTGTCCAAAACATAGGATAGGGTAAGTGGGGGAGGGTGTCATTTGGATGTAAGAAAGAGTTTGGAATCTTGCAAAAGAGATCATATTTGGGGAAGAGTTGTGCTATATTTAAAAGGAATAATAAAAATAGAATTGTAGTGCATTTTCCTGAGAATACTGATGGGAATTCTCTGGTTCTTTGTGAAAGGGAGTATTTCAAAAATGACTTTTCATTTAATTTTTTATTCCAGAGTACTGTGAAAATACTAGTGGCACCTACTGTTACAATTCTTATCTTAAAACAGCAAATATCACACATTTTTATGGGAGCCAGAGTTTTATACAAAAGTGTACAACTCAACGAATCAAACCTGATGAGCTTTGGAACACACTTGCAAAGTCAAAGCCATTCAGCAGAGACTGTTTTGTGATCAGAATCAGAAACTATTAGGGACTTACTAGAAAAACAGAGTTAGGACTACATGCTTTCTCTAAAATGAGAAAAATCAATTTTCAAAAAATATTCCCCCATGAAATTACAAGCTATAGATCAATTTTATTCAACATTCATAAACACTTCAATTCTTTAGACGTTAAGAGTACTTTCTAGATGGAGATATTAAGCAGTTGTCAAATAAGCTTTTATAAGTTAAAATCATTGCCCTGCTACCCTGGCTGAAGTGAGTCACTGAAGGAGGTTTGGCTATCAGAAACAAGTATTTAAAATTTCTGGAACTATTGATATAGATTCTTTGCCACTAGGATCTGGAGAAACCAACTGGAATACTATGCTTATATCAGAAAAAAAGTGGATTTGGGTCCTTGTTATAAAAGATAAGAAAACATTTCATGTATGGATTGGGATAATCATATAGAAGGCCAATGGTATTAGTTATTTCTGTACTATCAAAACCAAAACTTGTGTTTGCATTTTGATTGTGGGCTGCATCACTGCTGCAGAAAGTACATAAAGCTGGTTGGAGTGTTTCTCAGAAAATTATACTGAGTTTAAGAGAGCATTCTAAAAGAAAAAGAGAAATGGGCCAGGCCTTGGTGGCTCACACCTCTAATCCCAGCACTTTGGGAAGCTGAGGCAGGTGGATCACCTGAGGTCAGGAGCTCGAGACTAGCCTCACCAATATGGTGAAACCCTGTCTTTACTAAAAATGCAAAAATTAGCTGGGCATGGTGGCACATGCCTGTAATTCCAGCTACTCAGGTGGTTGAGGCAGAAGAATCGCTTGAACCCAAGAGGCAGAGGTTGCGGTGAGCAGAGATCGTGCCACTGCAATCCAGCCTGGGTGACAGGGCGAAACTCCATCTCAAAAAAAAAAAAAAAAAGAAACAAAATTGTTACATAATTCAGAATGATATATAATTCAGATTTGAAGGATTTCAGTAGTCCAACAACAAAGATCGATAGAGTGAGTCTTGGTACACCAAAATCACTACAAGGTCAGCAGGGTGGAGGAGGCCACTGAAGGCATAACTGTCTACCCTAATGGCCTTTGGTTACCTAGAGCCTGGGACATTAATGTTAACATAGGCATTGGACCAATGTAAGGTGCATATTAATAACAAGATAAAATAACACCAGAATACTTGAAGAACTACAGCTCTAATGGAATTGCCCACTAAAAATTTTATCAAAGAGAAAGAGGAGTGCTTTTTTTGTGGATTTGGATTTCAAATTCACACCACCTGCTTGGTGTGGGTAATTCCAAGCTGAGAAATTAATTGAAAATTGTGTTATGGCACACAACAGCAGCTAACACAAATCCTTTCAAAAAGAATATATCCTCAACGTGATGCTAAAAAAATTTCCATATTACAAAAGCCAGCTTAAAAATGCCACTTTTGGCTACCATGAAACAGCTTTTATGAGACTAAAACCCCAGTTGTCTGAAAGTACCAGAGAACATACAAGGTTGCAGGAATTCAGTATAAAACATCTCAAAGGAAAATGCATGGTAGAGACAATAACATTTTCTGCCACTTTTCAACTTTGATATATTCACTAATTACAATATGGTGCTGTGCCAGCTGACTGAACCAAAAGAGGCACCTCAGCTTCCAGTAGCCTCACTGTCTCACTGTCCTAGAGAGACAAACATTGGAAGATAGCACTTCTTAGGCAGGCAACAATTGACAAAAGCACTGGGAAAAAGGAAACTTGAGAGAAGTGAGCTGACATTCTGTGGTGCTCTGCCTCAAAGCACTCGCTGAAGGTGGTAACAAGAGGATAAAAGACTAAGCAGTTAGTCAGTTTTATTGAGCTGGAGACACAAAGGGATCACCAAGAGAGAGGTCTAGTATAAACACTTGGCTTGCAGTTAAGATCCTGGAAAGGCTTTCAGTTGAGATATTCAATGAGTAATGTGTATTATAAATAGATCAGCCCTCACAGAGATGGATACGTGGCCTAATAACTTCAGTCTCTGATTGAAACAAGAAGAATTGCTCCTATTCTAACTTCCTGGCAAAACAAATGAATCATTTCTGGAGAATCACATGTAGGTCATCTACCTTACTTTACATGTAATAGCTAGCATGAAAAAAATCAAGACAGAAATAATTACCTATAAATAAAGACAAAAAGACAAGAGCTACAAACCCATATGTGATTCTGATCCTAAAGTGATTCAACATAAAATTAGAAATAATTTTGTAAATTATGTTCAAGAGAATAGATGGCAAGTTGGAGAATTTCAACAGAAACTTGATATCTGGCCGGGCGCGGTGGCTCAAGCCTGTAATCCCAGCACTTTGGGAGGCCGAGACGGGCGGATCACGAGGTCAGGAGATCGAGACCATCCTGGCTAACACAGTGAAACCCCGTCTCTACTAAAAAAATACAAAAAACTAGCCAGGCGAGGTGGTGGGCGCCTGTAGTCCCAGCTACTCAGGAGGCTGAGGCAGGAGAATGGCGTAAACCCGGGAGGCGGAGCTTGCAGTGAGCCGAGATCCGGCCACTGCACTCCAGCCTGGGCGACAGAGCGAGACTCCGCCTCAAAAAAAAAAAAAAAAAAGAAACTTGATATCTATGAAAAACACAAATTCTGAAACTGAAATGTAGAATATATTAGTAATTCAAAATATAGTATTAAGATTACCAGATTAGACACAGCAGAGAAGAGGTGGAATGTAACTTGAAAATATGGACTAAGCAAAGAGTCATTAAAAATGTATGAATTCTAAAGAACATGGGGAAAATATTCAAAATATGTATAATTGGAACCACAAATGAGGCAGAGAAAGACTATATGGCAGAAGCTGTATTTGAGAAATTACTAACTAGTGACTTCCCGAGAGTTAAAATATATGAAGCCACAAATTTAGAAAGTTTTGTGAGCCCCAAAGAGGATAAGTCCAGTGAAACCCACATCTGGACAAACTAGTAAGATTTTGTAAACCAAATATAAAATTTTATAAACAGCAAAGAAAAATGTAATATTAATTTTAAAGATGCAATAATTTGATAGCTATAATTTTAACAGAAAAAAAGTTTAAAAAAATCTTTTATTTGATGTTATTTTTTGTTTTCATTGTGGTAAAGTACATACAACATAAAATTCATCATTTTAACCATTTTCAAGTGTACAATTCAGTGGTATTTAGTACATTCACAACTACCACCACTATCCAGCTCCTGAACATTTTTATCAACCCAAAAGGAAATTCTCTACCCATTAAGCAGTCACTTCTCATTTTCCTACACCCTGGGAAACACTTATCTGCTTTCTGTGTCTATGGATTTGCCCATTAAGGATATTTTACAGGACAGAATCATACAATATGTGGCCTTTTATGTGTGGTTTCTTTCACTTAGAATAATGTTTCCAAAGTTCATCCATGTTGTGGCATGTATTAAAGATTCCTTTTTATGGTCAAATACTATTCAGTTGGCACTGAAAGTACAAACAAAGTAACTGGCAATGTATAATTCTGTATGCAATAGAATTGTCCTTTAAAATAAACCAAAAGATTTTTTTTCAAACAAACAGGAACGAAGAAAATTGTTCACAAGCATACTCCTATTAATAGAAATACAGATAAATATTGTCCAGGTAAATTTGTGTTCTGCATTGCATGTGGAAATACATTAAAAAACTATAAAAAATGAAATAGTAAAACAGATTAATAAATATATGTTAATACTTACGGATTAAAATTAATATTATTATAAAAATATGTTTGGAATTTTAAATAAACATAAAATAAATGTCAAAATAACCCAAATGGCATAGAATGGTAAATGCAGTTACAGTGATCTAAGATCTGATATTTACAGAAAAATGGTAAAAGTGAAAATTTGTATTAGATTGTCATAAATTGAACATACATAATATAATCACTATGATAACCCTTAAAATAATAATAGGAAATTTTTAAATAGAAAATTAATATGGAGAAAAGAGAGAATATGAAAAGGTACTTGCTTAATCTAAAAGCAAACAAGAAAGGGAACAAAGCTAAATGAATGAATGAATAGATTAAAGGAATAGAAAAAAAGGGCAAATATAAATAGTAAATGATCAAATTGAAAACAAATACAATATTTTAAAAATTTATATACAGAAACCAAATTATCTAACTAAAAAAAGATAGTTGGGGCTGGGCGGTGGCTCACGCCTGTAATCCCAACACTTTGGGAGGCCAAGGGGGGCGAATTACCTGAGGTCAGGAGTTCAAGACCAGCCTGGTCAACATGGTGAAACCCCATCTCTACTCAAAATACACAAATTAGCTAGGTGTGGTGGCACACGCCTGTAATCCCAGCTGCTCAGGAGGCTGAGGCAGGAGAATTGCTTGAGCCTGGGAGATGGAGGTTGCAGTGAGCCGAGATCATGCCACTGCACTCCAGCCTGGCCAACAGAGTGAGATACTGCCTACAAAAAAAAAAAAAAAAAAAAATGGAATGGATGAAATATAATTCATCCATATACTGATTATATTAACAGTAAGCAGCACAACTTAAATAACTTAAATAGAAGGATAGAGAAATACTGAAAATGATACAAAAAGTATACCATAAAAACACTAACCAATAGAAAGTGAAAGTCATTATTCATATCCAAGTCCATATTTGGCAAAATGGACTGTTACACATTTCATAATAGACATCTCACAGGAATCCACTAGGAAGGTGTAACATAGATTCAGAAGAGATGAATAAAAATATCAAATATTAAAGAAGAAATAGCAATTCCACATTCATGATAGAAGAATTTAAACTACTGTCTTACTAGCTCCAAGTTAAGGACACTAAAAAACAATTAGAACACAGACTACCCCCAAAAAAACAAAAAAATAAATAAATATTTTGACTATGGTGATTAACAAATTTAAATATGTATGTATATGAATGCTTATATATATGTGTATGTATAGATTTAGTAAATGTAAAGAGACTAAGTCCTCTAATTAAAAAATACATAGTTCATATGTATATCTAGAATAATCAGTAGCTATATGTAGATGTAGGTAGATATAGGGAGATAGATATCGCTGTTCATAAACATATATATAGATGTAGAGATTTTTTTCAGAGACCAAGAGAATTTGGTTTCTGTGCATGCATTTGCTTTCTGTGCATATGTATACATGCATAGACATTGCAGAGGAAAAGTTAAATATCAAATTTGAACTCAATTGAACGTGGACACAAACAGTGGTCACCAAGTCCCAGAACAGGTTGTGTGAGCCCCTTGAGGCGTTCATCTAGCGCTGTTTCAGAGAAATCTCTATTTCAATCTATTCCTATATGTTAGTTATTGAAAAACAACAGATAATCACAAAACCAAGTTGACCTTTTAGTGTTCCCTGAGCCCAGTCGTGAAGAGCCCTGGTGACTGGGCCTCATGCCAAACAACTCGTTACAAAAAGAGCTAGGGTCCCAGACTGCACTGAAGCTTCATGAGACCTTTCCTCATCTGTGCACGGACGGGAGGCCAACTCTGGAGCCCAGGCTGTTGCTTTGCAGTCTGGTGGTGAATCCTCCATAGTCTGGTGAATGTATAAGTATCTTTTCCCTTCTGCCCTTCCCGTTTCAATTAGCTTGTTATATCAATCTGTTTATTATATCATTTTCTCATTGTCACATCATTTGCTTATTATATCTGCATTGCCATTTGCATGGGATAAATGTTGTTTACCCTTAAAGTATTGTGTGTATGTCTTTTCTTCTCCCCTCGCACATTTTCCACGCAGAACAAACATGTATACATATGTAGGTATAGATAGATATAGGTTCATACATAGATATGGATATCTCCACTCACTGAATTCAATTATTTACAAGCACACATTTAATATTTATAAAATTAATCATATGCTTGCCGCATAAGCAAGATTAAAGCCCAAAGCATTGAAATAATATAGCGTATGATGTCCGAATACACTAGAATAAAGCTAAAAATCAATAACAGGATGACAACTAGAAAACCCAAAAATATTTGCAAATTACCCAGTATAATTATAAACAACCTATAGGCCAAAGTAGAATGCACAATGGAAATTAGAAAATGAATCCTGCTGAATAACAATACAAATATGGCACAACAGCATATGATGAGTGTCTCCAAAGCAGTGCTTATAATAAAATTCAGAGTCTTAAATACTGTGAAAAGAATGGCTGGAAAAAATGGATTGTTTACATATTAATTTCAAGAGTCAGAAATAGTATTCATTTAGGATGTTTAACAGAACTATTATAGAAGACAAAAGAGCAAGTCCAGTACAAGTATTGTATTGAGAATGTATGCCCATGTGTTATAATAATAAAAGAAGCAGAGGCAAAAAATTATAGAAAGTCTAAGAAACAAAATTATAATAAATTTGACCATATGAACATATATAGACTCATGCAAGACTAGGGGTATGGGTAGAGATAATATTCTGGGTTCTAATGGAAGTCACGACAAACTTCAAAGCATTGAAATTATAAAAAGTCTGTTCTCAATTTAGAGAGGAAATATTTTAAAAGTCAATGACCAAAGGAAAACTAGAAGATTTCAAACTGCTTAGAAATGAAGCAGTACAGTTCTAAACAGTACATGGCCCAAAGGAAAAACAACAATGGGAATTAGAAAATATTATTTATTTTAGGATACAGAAAATATATCCAGACTTGTAGGATACTTCTAAAATAGTGCTTAGCTTTACTTAGCCTTAAGTTTCTGTATTAAAAAATAAGAAAAGCTGAAAATTAGTGATCTCTCACTAACTGGTTCACTAATTAGCCAATGATTAAGATGCTAGAACAAAAGGAAAGCATAAAATATGAAGAAAGTAGATGGAAGTGAAGAGTAAAGATAAAAACATAAATCAGTGAAATAAACAAATGGACAACAGAGAAAACAAGCTAAAATTTAATTCTTGAAAGGATTAACAAAATCAATAAATAACTGAAAGCCTGTAAAAGAGAGAATGTACAAATTACTGGTTTCAGGATAAAAATGTAATACCAGTATAGATATTACAGAGATTAGAAAGAAAATATAGAAAAATATTATGATCTATTTACACCAATAAATTTGGTTAGATTAAATGGACACGGTTCTCACCAAACATAATGTATGGAAACTACACAAAAAGAAAAACACAATTTATATATTCCAATGGCAGTTAAAGAAATTTAATTTGTGATTTAAACCCGTCCCACCAAGATAACTCTAGGTCAAGGTGGCTTTTGCTTTTGTATCTTATAAATATTTGAGGAAAATTGAAATAAATGTTATATAAAGTATTTTAGAGAGTAGAATAATAAGGCTCATTACTCAATTTTTAACACTATTTTGGTCTCAAAACCTGGCATGGGTCTTACAAGTGGGGAAAATTATACACCAAGATCTATTTCACATGCATGCAAAAATGTTAAATAATATGTCAAGAATTTAAGCAACAAGCCTACTTGCTCAGTAGGTCGCGGATATGAGGAATAGTTTGTTTATTTGGAAACACTCTCTTAAGATTTAAAAGTTAATGACTGACAAGGTTTTCAGGAGATAGTATGACCTTGCCATGAGAATGGTTTCTAGAAGAATAGAAAAAGCAATGATCCATGGTAAGTGATGTCAAAATGCCATCACTGGTGAATCTGACTTTGAAGGAAGAGATTAAAGGACTCTATAAAGTGAGCACGAATGGATATATTATGTCTATTATGAAATGTTCCAAAGGCAGGCCCTGGGGACATGCCAGTTACCAAGGCCATATGGACTACCTTGGTGAGAAGAACAGAATCCAGGTCTGCTCTGTAGATCACAGTGGACAGTGGAAAGGCCACGGTCTATGCGCACTGACAAGGATGATGGAACCCCAAAGCAATAAGAAGTATTGATTGTCCAACACCAGATTGATGTGATTTTATTGTGTGGTGAATTCAAAGTGGCAGCCAAAGGGCCTCAGATAATTCTGGAGATGGTTAATTGAATAAAGTGTTTCTCTGGGCAAAACAGGCAACCAAGAAGGGAATCACTGAACATTTACAGTGATAAGAAATGAAAGGTGGATGATCCAGAGGCTGAAGGCGTTGGCAAAATAAAAGGTTATGCTGTTTGGGAGGCTGAGGCGGGAAAATTCCTTAGGCCAAGAGTTCAAGGTCAGCTGGGGCAACATAACAAGATCCCCCATCTATATTAATAATAATAATAAACGTAAGAATCCTGAGCCTTTGACTGATTTCCTATCCCTGACCCCAGTGTCTCAACAGGATTCAGATATCTAGAAAGAAGGACTCAAATACCTCATCTTTCCCAAAACAGATTTACAGCCTACTACTTGGGTAACCATACACTGGAAAAAGGGAGATACCTAATTATTTTGCGTATTTTGACAGAGGGACAAAGTTGACACTGAATCCTGGAGATGTGAAGCATTATCATAGCCTCCTTGGTACAACACTGGCATATTAGGTCTAGGTAATAAAAAGAAAGCTGGTCAAGGCCCATTTCATAGTGGATTCACTGTCTCTGTGGTATCTAATACCAATTAAATTGATTAATACAATAAATATCTTCATTTTTCACATTACATTATCATCTTTGTGCACTCATATGCCTTGAAATTAGTCCACTAACAGTATCAAGTAAATTTTGGCACACAAACTTCATCACAGATAAAAAAATATATTGTCTTATATCGTTTTAGCAGAACAGGATATTCTGGGCTCTTGTTGCAAGATATTGCATCATGTTAAAGACTAAGTGAGAATATCACATTTCTTATTTGTTTTTGTCTACAGAAATATATTTATTGAGTTTTTAAAAGAGACATTCTAAAATTTATAAGAATAAAAAGGTCAAGAATAGTTGAAATTTTCCCTGAGAAGAATATCAAGATAAGTGTATATATGTATATGTCCTACTCATTATCAATTTATTACTATTATAATATTAGTGACATACCCATACCATGCAATTTTCTACATTTTTTGCATATATAAACATATTTAGGCTTGTTAAGTATTCAAATTACCTTTTGTAGATATTAAGTACCATGTCTGCAGTCACACTGCTGACAGTGCAGAGCCAACAATTCAATCCACAGTACTTGGTTGTTCTTAACTATTGTCTATATTGAAAAATTAAGTGAGTGCTAAGGGTAGATAAATAAAACAGTGGAACAAAATATCACAAAACACAAATTGAAATTGCAGATCAATTGTGAAAGAATGAAATATATAAGTTGTATTGAAACTATTAGTTATTCATATGAAAGAAAATGTAATTTTATTTCTTTAAATCATATATTAAAACCTACTCCAGGTACTTTAAGAATTAAATGTAAAAAATAAATATTTAGAAGATAATGTAAAAACTATATGACTTGGAAGTAAATAAGTATTAATAAAGTAGGGCAAATTATAAAGCAAATGCCTACTGTAACTACAATACATTAAATTTAAAAATGATTTATATAATATTACCATAAAGTAGCAAAATAATTCAAGAACAAGGAAGAACAATGATTAGATATTTGAAAATATAATGTATACTTTATAAAGACATCTTATAAATCAAACATTTAAAACATTTAATATAAAAATGAAGCAAATATAAGAATGGGTATTTTGCTAAAGAGCAAACAACTGGCAAATGTATGTAAATATGCTCAATCTTCTTATAATTAGTACATATTTAAACCACAATGAAATATCATTTAGTCCCATTAGACTGAAAAATATTTTAAGTCTTATTGTACAGGAGTTCAGAAGGTCATAATGTCAAGTGTTTTGATCAATGATAATATTCATAGGTTGTAAATGAGAATGAAAATGGCTACAAACTGTTTTGAAAACCTCCTTTGATTATCATGTAAAACTGAATGTGTACATCCTAGGATTATTTTGAATTCAGCTCCTAGAAGTGTACTTTAATGAATGTCTTGTGTATGTGTATCGTATGATATATAAAATAATCATATCATCATTGTAATAACACAAAATTGAAAATTATCTCAATATTAAGAACAAAATGAAAAAGTCAATTGTGGTATAATTACAAAATATAAAATATATTAAATATGATAAAAGTGGAAAAGAATGAACTAATATATTTAGATATAAAAGAAAGTTTTAAAGAAATATACACAAAGTGATATTAAACCTGTATAGTGTAGAAACAGAAAATTATAATACATATTTTAGAAATGCATAAAATGTAGTAAATTATGAAGGAATAATTGCAGTATTTATTTCTTAAGCTCTGTGGTGGATAAATGAGTATTATTCTATATGTCTGTTTGTATGTCTAAACTATGTATTTAAAAATACATTTGAAACGAGTGGTTAACTTTCTTAAGGTTCCTAATAAGCTGTTGTGCTAAAATTTAATCCCAAACAGGCTTACTTCTTACTGTAAATTGTTTGCTTTGTTTTGCTGTGTGAAAAATATGTGTGTTTTTTAAGACAATTTTTAGAGTAGTTTTCATTTCAAAGCAAAATTAGAGATTTCCCATATAACTCTGCTCCCATATATGCAACATGTATTAGCCTCCCCCATTATCAATATCCTCCATCAGAGTGATACACCTGATATAGCTGATGTACCTACAATAACAGACACATCATTAATAACAAAAGTCCATTGCTCACATTGTCAGTGTTGTACATTTTATGGCTTTTGACAAATATATAATGAAATGGTGTCATGAAGATTATTTTTACTGCCTTAACAGTCTGCTTGCTTTGCCAATTTATGCCTCCCCCGACTCCTGGCACCTGTTTTTTTTTGTTTGTTTGTTTTTACCATCTCCATAATTTTACCTTTTCTGGAATGTTATATAGTTGGAATCATAAAATATGTAGCCTTTTCTGATTGGCTACTTTCACTTAGTAATATGCATTTAATGTCTTTCCAAGTCTTTTCGTGACTTGGTGGCTCATTTCCTTTAAGCCTTGAGGAATGTTCTGTTGTCTGGATTTACCACAGTATATTTATTCATTCACCCACTGAAGGGCATCTTGATTGCTTCCAAGTTTTATCAACTATAAATAAAGTCGCTATAAACATCCATGTACAGGCTTTTGTGTGGACTTCAGTTTTCAACTCTTGGGTAAATTCTGTGAGCGTGGCTGCTGAATTGTACAGTAAGGTTTAGTTTTGCACAAAACTGTGAAATTGTCTTCCAAAGTGGCTGTACCATTTTGCATTCCCATCAGTAGTAAATTACAGTTCCTGTTATTTCACATTCATGCCAGAATTTGGTGTTGCTTTTGTCCCACATTTTGACCATTCTAATAGGTGTGTAGTAGTATCTCATTGTTCTAATTTGCATTTCGCTGATCATATGCGCCTTTGTCTGTTTTGGCTGCTATAACAAAATACCTTGTAAGTAAATAATTATTTAATTGTAAATAATTCACAGTTCTGGAGGCTGGGAAGTCCAAGATGAAGGTGTTGACAGATTTAGTATCTAGTGAAGCTTCATACTTTGCTTCATAGAGGTTCCTCTTGTTGCATCTTCATATGCAGAAAGCATGAAAGACTCCTTAAAGCCTCTTTCCTAAGGGCACTAATCTCGTTTATGACCACAGAGCCCTCATGACCTAATAACATCCTAAAGGCTTTACCTCTCAATACTGCCACGGTATTAAACTGCCACTAGATTAAACCTAGGTATTCTGGAGGGACAGAAAAATTCAGACCATAGTAGCATATGATATGGAGCATCTTTTCATATGCTTATTTTCCATCTGTATATCTTCTTTCGTGAGGTGCCTGTGAAGGTCCTTTACATTTTTAAATCAGGTTTTGTTATTATTGACTTTTAAGAGTTCTTTATATGTTTGAATAACAACTGTTTTTTAGATATGTCTTTGCAAATATTTTCTCCCAGATGATAGCTTGTCTTCTCATTCTCCTGACCTTGTCTTTTACAGAGCAGAAGTTTTTAATTTTAATGAAGCAGCTTATTAATGATTTCTTTTCTGGACTGTACCTTTGGTGTTGTATATGAAACATCATGGCGATACTCAAGGTCATATAGTTTTTTCTCCTGTGTCATTTTCTGGGCTGACCACTGTGTTCAACCACTATAATACAGTATTTCTTAAACTGTTAGATATTGCCTGTACCCATAAATGTAATCAGAACAATGGGGATACAAAAGATTGTTATAGCACTAATCCATGAGCACTATAAAACAATCACTTGGATAAAAGCCGATAGACCTGATTACTGAAACTGTTAACTTTTTAAGAAGAACTCCTCTCTACTGCATACCAAACCAAGGAAATGAAAGAATGAGAAAGACAAAAGAAGGAAGAAAGACAAAAACAAAGAGAGAGAGAGGAGAGAAATGGAGGGAGTAGAAGACAAGGGAGAAAAAGGAAGCAAGGAGAGCAGAAGAGAAAAGAAATGTCTCAATTCTGATCAAGTAAATAGAAACACAATCATTAGGAATGAAATGATGACATAATGACAGAGATTCAAATAATTAAGAGATAATATATACAATGTGCCAATAACCTCAAAAATCTAATAATTATTAACTTTTCACAAAACATGTTTACAAAATTAATTCCAGAGGATATAAATGTGAATTAACAAATGATAGGACAACAGAAAAAAAATTGATGTATTTTCTTTTTTCCCCCTCTAGTCCCACATAAAAAGTAATAACCAAGGCTTAGATTATTGTAAAACAAATTCTCAGAAACCTTCCGGGACCTACCCTTTTTTTTTTTTTTTTTTTTGACAATTAACTTGATCAGTGCATAGAAAGTAACAAAACCTACTGAATGTATTTTATGGGTTTAGTGTATTCCACAAAATGAAGTCAGGATATACTGTTACTTATAAATATATATGCCAGAAAGCTAATAGACTGTCAGAAAACTAAGTGCATTATATTAATATATATCATTATTGTGCCTTTTTTAAAAGAATGCAAGAATAATCTGACTTCAAGAAGTCTATCAATAGTCAGGTACTCTCCTATATTGTCTCTCCCATATTCCACCTCAAAGATTCTAGAAGTATTCCTCCAGCCTGAAAATGGATAGAGGGAGATTGAAGAAAGAACATTTGTTTCTTGTTCACTTTAGGATGAGTGAGTCAAACAACCTGTTTGCTCACATGCCATTCCTGAGAATTGGTCACATGACTCCACCTAGTTTCACAAGTATAAGGGAAGTATAGTATGAGTGAGAAGCCATTTCTTGGTAAGCCTCTACTCCAGGATAGGAGCCCGCACATTTTTTGATGAAACTGTAGTCATCTCTACTATATGAAACACCAAAAATAAGCTCTGAGGACTTGAAGCTAACTGGTGTAATCTGTACTCTTGGCCATGGTGGTTTCAAAGATAGGCAAGTGGTTTAAATTGCTCTAATCAGTTTTAATCTTAGGACTTGGACTGGCAATGCCTGGATGCAGATTCTTTCTGAACTGCTAAATAGGATCTTGAGAGAATATAGCCTTGGGTGCTACTAACAGCCTCATGTGACCACAAGAGTAAACCGTGTCCGAAAATGGAGCCAAGTCAAATCAAGGAGAAAAACCAAGAGCTACATCCTGATCTTAAATCCTTTTTAAGCCCTGAATCAAGCCTCATCTCAGAACACCTGATTAGGCCTAGTGTGTTTAATTAGGTGAGCTAAATTTTTGCTTAAATTTGTTTGGTTTAATGTTTGCTTATTTGCAGCTAAACATATACTTATATAAAAATTGATAAGAGTTCAATAATGTGACCAGTTAGCCTATAGCCTTAGAGAAAACAGTAAACAATTTGTAATAACAGTGGGAAAACAAAATCCTACTAACATTTTAAAACTTTTTTTTAATTGACAAACTGTAGTTTCAAATATTTATGGGGTACGATGAGATGTTATATATGTATTCAGTGTGGAATGCATAAATCAAACTAATTAACATATACCTCATCTCATATAGTTATCAATTTTGTGATAAACACACTTAAAATTATTCTCATAGCAATTTTGAAATATTCAATATGTTATTATTAACTGTAGTCACCAGGCTGTGCAATAAATCTCAAAACCATTCCTCCTAACTGAAACTTTGTACCCCTTAACCAACATCTCCCCTATTAACATTGATAACAAAATCTATTAACAAAGAATGATCAAAACCTATATGAAATATATTAAAACATACATTGTAAGGCATGGATTACACTTTTAATAAAATTAGTTTGCAGTGAGTTTGGAAGATCTGAGTCATAAATTGATGTAGATGAGAACCTTTGTTTTAACATATATTTCTTCAACTTTTTCCCCAATTTTATACATTATTGGTTTTTCTCCTTTATGAGAATAACTTCATCTTTTATGTTTTCCAGCAAATGGTTCACTTTATGGAGGTTTTCAAATGCATGAGCACGAAGCCTCACTTAGTATTCTCTCACAATTATTCTACCATGATATCCTTCCATAACTGCAACAATAGATTCTGTTTTTAATGTTTTGTACTTTTGTTTCTCCATCCTTCCTGATTAGTTATATTACATTTTTATAAAAGGATGTTTTCCCTCTATGACCTCTCTTTAACTTAGAGGAAGCAGAGGCTGACTGGGTTACAGAATATTAATTGTTTATTGATATTATGATGCTCAAACTAATTAACATATAGCTCATATTGCTTTCAGCGTAGAAGTCTGGCATTAGCTTTGATCAAGCCTAAATCGGAGAGAAAAGACTTTATTTTTTTAAAAATAAAAATCCTTTTTATTTATGTAAAGAGCAGCCTATCGTTATACTATCCCTTCCCAATTCTACCCTCCCTACGTAGGAAAACTAACATCCCCTGGTCTTTGCCTTTAAGTATAGATCTTTTCTGACAGAATGTGATATGCAGCATTATCCCAATACATGTTTTTCTTCCCAGAAGTACTGGTAATCTCGATAATATTTATAGTTAATTTATAACATCTCAATGTCTAGCATGCATGTACCAAACACATAACAAGTATGGATTTTATATTTCAAATGGAAGAGACAAGAGTGTATCATGAGCTCCACAAGAAAAAAAAAAAAGGCAGAGAAGGAGGAGGGAAGGGAAGAAAGAAGAGGGGAATGAGGCAAGAAGGCAAGAAATAAGGAAGTCTTTTAAAGCAATCACTTAAAGAGTAAATCCTTAGACCTGAAGCTTCCTGAAGATTATAGTTCAAACAGACACGTGCATTGTGGTCAAGGAAAGAAAATCAGCTTAAATATTTCCAGTTCAACTGAATTCACTTCAATTATATTTGACAATTAGGTCCCCTTTATGTTAAGAATAAGTGTCTCACATTAAACTTTATTAGCATTTGGGTATGCACATCAGTAATACAATATTCAGATAACCACCATAGCAATCAGAGCAGATGCTGGCCGTTAACAATTGGTAGATTGTGCTGGTGTACTCTGGATGAAAAATCAACTGAAGTGTTCATTGCCAACATGAGAAAGCAACAACAACAAACCCACTAAGCTCCAAATGTAATTGTTTTTATGTTTTCTAAATGAGTGTTTTTATATTTATCTAAATTTTTCTGTTTTCCTATGATCATTCTGTAAACATTTATGATTAGACTCAATGTTTTATTTAACAGTCTGTTTTACTGTATAGTTTTGATGTATAATAATAAGGCATTTAAAGCTTTTCCTTCTGAATACAAATTAAACATCATGTTTGAAATTGTTATTATAATTTTCTTTTCCCTTAGTTTGGCCATGAAATTCAATGCTATCGTCCTTTCTGATCCAAGTTTTACTTAAAAAGATTAGCTTCGATTATTTAGAAATATTTTTAACTGTCTTTACTTGGGGAAGTGTTATTTCTTCCTATTTCATGTCACTAGCATCAAGAAAAACATCTTGTACATTTTGATTTTTGAGATTTTATTTTCATTCTATAGTATTAATAATTATTTTAATACTCCATAGTTTGTAGCATCTGAGGAGTGCAATGTGATATGAAAATATTGCAGGTTGCCCCAAATGTATCCTTTCTTCCTTTTTTCCTTATGTACAGTACATAAAAACTGTTCGTAGTTTTGAGTGCAACTCAGGATGTGTCAACTCATGGACTCCGTTGTATCTGGGAGTGGTCATGTGAACCATTTCTGAGAAGTGAGCAGAACCTGTGACTGAGTTGGAGTCCTGGTGCTGACAATAACTGCTACTTGATGGGATTTGGACAGCCAAAAATAAGACTTCCTGGGTGTGAGACAATTGAGCTTTATATTTCTTCAAGCCACTGTCTGTATAGAACAATAATTTGATTATCCACATCAAGAGTTGGAAAACCTTTTCTATAAAATAGAATAGTAGAGAGGAAGTATTTTAGGTTTTGTGGGCCATGTGATCTCTGTTACAACTATTCAAATCTGTAAACAAATGAGTATGAGTATACGTAACCGAAAATTTATTTACAAAAATAGACAGGGGCCAGATTTGATCCACTGGCCATAGTTTGCCAGCACTTTCTCTATATTGTGATGATTCTTTCTCTTTTTTGTCTATTTTCAATTTTATCTGTCAAATACTGAGGAAGATGAGATACATTCTCCCAATATTAGTGTTTTCTTTTGATTTTTTTCAATTTCTGTTTAATTCATCACTATAAATGTTCACAAGTTGGAACTCATTATAATTGTTTTTATTATAATGTCCAATGAACAATCAAAAAATAGAATTAAAACATTTTCACTTAAAATAGCATCAAAAAGAATAAAATACTTAGGAATTAATCAAGTAGATGAAAGAATTGTATACTGAAAGCTATGAAATATTGCTGAAAGTAATTAAGGAATACATACATAAATGGAAAGCCACCCCCATTCATGAATGGAAAGATTTAATATTGTTAAGATATCAATAGTAGCTAAATCAATCTATAGATTGAGTGCAATCCCCGTTGAAATCCAAATAACTTTTTATGCAGAATTAGAAAAGTCCATCTTAAAATTTATATAACATCTCAACAAACTTTAAATAGCCAAAACAATCCTGGAGAATAACAAATTTGCAGGCCTCATTCTTTCTGTTAATTTCAAAACTTATTACAAAGGTACAGTAATCAAAACAGTGTGGTGCTAGAATACAGATAGGCATATGAAGTACTTTAGTAGCCCAGTAATAAACCCTCACATACATGGTCAAATTAGTTTTGAGAAGGGTATCAAGACTTTCAATGGAGAAAGGAAAGTTTTGGGGTTTTTTTTCCCCTAACAAATGTTGCTGGGAAAATTAGATAACCACATGCGAATGAAGGAAATTAGATCTGCACTTTACAATATATACAAACATTAACTCAAAATGGATCACAGATGTAAATGTATGAGCTAAAATTCTAAAAATCTTAAGAGAAAATGGAAAGGAAAGCCTTTATGACATTGGATGTGGCAATGATTTCTTGGGTATGTCACCAAAAGCATAGGTAACAAAAAATAGACAAATGTGACTTCATCTAAATTAAAACTTTTGTTCATGAAAGGACACTATCAACAGAATAAAAAGGTAACCCACAAAATGGGAGAAAATATTTAAAAATTACATATTTAATATGGAATTAAGATCTAGAATATACAGAAAACTCCTACATTTCAGTGAAAATAAAACAATATAATAATGAATATTTGAACTATGCAAAGAACTTGCATAGACATATTTTCAAAGAAGATAAATGGCCAATAAGCTGTAAAAATAAATAGTTAATATCACTAATAATTAATTGCAAGTCAAAATCACAATGGCATACCACTTTATTTCCGTTAGGATGGCTAGTAACAAAGAAGAAACAATACACAAAAACTAAGTGTTGACATGGATGTAGAGAAATTGGAACCCTTTTTCACTGCTGATCAGAATTTAAAATAGTACTACTGTTATGGAAAATAGTATGGTGGCTTCTCAAAAAATTAAACATGGAAGTACCATTTGGTCCATCAATTCCACTTCTGAGGATATACCCAAAATAATTGAAAGGAGGAACTTGAAGATATATCTGAATATTATTTTTCTCAGTAGCATTTTTCATAACCAAAAAATAAAAACAACTCATAAATCTATCAGCATTTGAATGGATGAACAAAATGTAGTATATAACTACAATGGAATATTATTCAGCATTAAAAAAGGATGAAATTCTGATACATGCTTTAAGGCATTATACTATGTAAAATAAGCCAGACACAAAAAGACAAATACTTTTTGATTCCACTATACAATGTATCTAGCATAGTAAAATTCATAGAGAGGGAAAGTAACCCCTGGTTATGAAGGGCCGGGGGGAGAGGAGATGGGGGAGTTATTGCTTATTGGGTAGTTTTAATATGGGATAAAAAAGTTTTGCAGATGATCAGTGGTAATGGCTGCATAACAATGTGAATAATAGTTAATTCCTCTGAACTGAACATTTAAAAATGGTTAGAATGTTAAATTTTGTTATGTATGTTACCACAATAAATTAAAAGTGATTTATATAGACCATTTGCTAGAGATTGCATTCAATTTTATTTTTACTGTTACATTCCCTACTGTCTTTAACCTTTTGCTATTTTTATCTTAACTGTTTTATGTCAGGTAATTTTATATGTTTCTTTGGAAATAACACATACTTGAATTTTATTATTTGGTTTTATTTTAAATTATTTTTCTTTTGTTAATACATTTTATTGAGGTATAAATTAACAACAATACAATGTCCAAAATTCAATGAGATTTGACAAATACATGTCCCCCATCAATCCAATCAATTTACAGAACATATCCATCACACCTGAAATTTCCCATATGTCCTTTGCAGTACTTCTAAATTTGCAGTGAACTACTAATTGGATTTTTATCACTATATCATCTTTTTGCCTATTTAGAACTTAACATAAATGAAATAATATAGTATGTACTCTCTTGTGCCTGGTTTCTTTTGTTTAATTCGTTGATAAGTGTAACAGTTGTTTATTAATTTTTAGTAAGAAGAGGTACAACATTGCATGAATATACCATAGGATGTTAATCTTCTCACCTGTTGATGATATTTGGTTTCTAGATTTTACTCTTATGAGTAAAGTTTCTAGGAATATTTGCATAATAGTGCATTGGGGACATACACTTTTGTTTCACTTAAGTGAATACTCAGAATTAACATGGTGAAATGATATCTGTATGTTTACCTCTGCAAGAAATTTCCAAAATAGTTATAAAATTTACATTGGTACCTACCATATATGGGAATTCCAATTGCTCCACTCCCTTGGCAAAAACTGGTTGTTATTCTCAGTCTCCTTTAATATTTAATATTCTGAGAGTGTAAAGTAGTAGTAATATAATATACTTTAACTTATCACACTCTACTTTCAAATAGTATTACTGCATTTTAATTATAGTGTAAGAAACTTACAACCATGTCCTTCTATTTCTTCCCTCTCATTTTTTGTGTTATTGTTGTCTTAGTTTTCACTCCTATATCACTCCTATATTGATTCTGTTCTATTTGTGAACAGAATCGATATTATTTTTCACTTGTAAACTGCTTTATTTAGAGAATAATTGGCCAACAATAAATACACAAGTAAATCTTATAATGAGTTTTGGCATGTGTAAACTAAGAAATTTTCTTTTACTTTTGCATTCATTTTTGTAAATTCTGTTGATCTTCCCTTTTCTATATAGATCTAGAATTCCATCTGGTGTCACACTCTTTCTTCTTGAAGCATTTTCTTTAATATTTTGTAGTGCATAGCTGTTGGCAATGAATTCTCACTTTGTGAGAAAAACTTTTTATTTACCAATCTTTTCTTCTTCTTATTTTTTTTTTTTTAGACAGATTCTCCCTCTGTCATGCAGGCTGGAAAGCAGTGGCATGATCACAGTTCACTGTAGCCTCCACCTCCTGAGTAGCTAGGACTGCAGGCATGTGCAACCACACCCACCTAATTTTTGTAGAGATGGGGATTCACCATGTTGCACAGGCTGGTCTTGAACTTCTGGGCTCAAGCTATCTTTTTTTTTTTTTTTTTTAATAGAGTCTGGCTCTGTCACCCAACAGGCTGGGGTGCAGTGGTGCAATCTCAACTCACTGCAACCTCCGCCTCCTACGTTCAAGCAATTCTTCCTACCTTAGCCTCTTGAGTATCAAGCTATCTTCTTTCCTCACCTTCCCAAAGTGCTGGGATTACAGGTGTGAGCCACCATACCTTGCCTGCATTCTTTTTTTTTTTTTTTTTTTATGTCACCCGGGCTACAATTTTGTGTCAATTCATTTTTTGTGTGTGGCCTTTAAAGATGTCACTCCATTGTTTTCTAGCTTGTAATATTTCTTTTTAAAATTAAAATTTTATTTCAATAGTTTTTGGGGTATGGGTGGTATTCGGTTACATAGATAAGTTCTTTAGTGGTGATTTCTGAGACTCTGGCTTGTAGTATTTCTAATGATTAATCTGGTACGACTATTATATTTGTTTCTCTCAGTGTCTTGCAGTGTTTTGTTTTGTTTCTCCTGCCTCTAAACTGCCTTCGAGATTGACTTTTTATTTTTGCCTTTCTTTAGTATGACCATGATGTGTTTGTGTGTACATGTGCGTCCTTTTTTTATACTTTTCCTATTTGGATTTTTCCGACCTTCTTGGACACGACGTTTGTTGTATTTCATTAATTTTGGAAAATTCCAGACCATTATTTTTAAAACGTTTCTTCTGCCCATTCTGTTTCTATTTTTCCTGAAAGAAAGCAATTACATATATATGCAGATTCACACTGTTTTCAGCTCTTGGGAGCTCTGCTCTGGTTCTTCTTCCTCACCCTGGCTCTGCAACACACATACTTTTTTCTTCTTTGTATTTCAATTTAGATACTTTTTGTTCACTTCTTCTCACTTTCAGGGATTTCGAATTCTTTCCTCACCTATATCCAAACTTTTGCTCAGTCCACCAAAGGAATTCCCTATCTGTGATATTTTATTTTTTTATTTCTAGCATTCCCATTTGACATTTTTATACACTTACATCTCTGAGTCTATTACTTGATGTCTTGTTGATGGTTGGGTTATTTTCTTCCTTTATTGTGTCTCACGATTTTTTAAAAATGGAATGTCAGAAACTATGGGAGACACTAGAAAAAACGATAAATAAAATTACTACCCAAAATTGGCATGAATCTTCTTTTGCTTCTTATGTGGAATTGAGTCAACTTAGTCATAACTTGAGCTGGTTTGGGTTTTTGTTGTTACGCTCTCTAGTTGACCACAGGAAATATTTCTAGTATTAACCTGCTGTTACTTTGTGCTTAGAGTGGGGCATGAGATGATGGTGCTCTTCTTGCTTTTGGCTTTTTCAGGCTTATCTTTCAGCAACCTTTGCACACCTGTGACGTGAGGACATTTCTCTCTATGCGGTGCCCCTCTCCCAGTGGTAGACTGCTGTTATTTACTAGGAGGGTAGTTTTCTCATACTAAATATAGAGGAAGACTCCAGCTCCTTGTTTCAGTTTCAGCCTTATGCAGGCCTTGTATCCCTGGCCTTGGAGAATAGTTCTTTATCAGATTTTTTTCCTCCCATTTGTGGGAGCCCAACTCTCACATGTATTCTTGAGGCTTAGGAGGTAAAAGATCATTTATCCCTTCTCCTCTATCTCACCTAATGCAACATTTTTACTGATGCAGTATTATGAGCCACAAAGAGTTTTCTGCCCATCTCCACATGCAGAGAGTTCTTGCTTGTTCTCGTACTCCAGAAGCAGTAGATCTCTACTTGTGTCCTGGAAGTAGGAGGTTTCCCTATTTCCTTCTTCAAAGGAAGAAGGATTTTGCTTCTACTTCTCCCAAGAAGCGATGCCTTTTTTTTTTTTTTTTTTTAAACTGGGTCTTGTACTGGAGTGAGAGAATTTACTGTTCCTTTTCCATTTGCCTAGTATAAGAGGTCTTATTCCAGGAAATAAAATTTAGATGGAAATATGATAAAGTATCTGCCTTCCAAGATCTTTCATTTTAGTTGGGGAGACAGATGAACATTGACATAATATCACATATCCTATCACATATTAAGAAAATGAAAATTTTAAGAAAGGCTTAGCAGGATAAGGGGTTAGAGAATGATGGAATAGAGGGCTAATTCTCTTTTTGATTGTGTGGTATAGACAAAGTTTGTCAGAAAGAGTGACTTTTGAAAAAAGACTTGCATTAAAACCAATGTAAGAGTTGAACTTAAGAGTGTCAAAGAAAGTTTTGTTTCTCCAGGGTGAATGGCACATCTATGTATTTTTAGAATACTTATGTATCAGGAAGCTCAAGAAGAAAATCTCCATGGCTTTTGATTATTTTAGGTGATCTCTGTGGCCTGACCACCTGCATCTCTGAGGATTACCTTCTCTTTTTTATCTTATATCTAACAACAACAACAACAAACCTCTGAATCATCTAATAGCAATTTCATATTATTAAAAATATAAAGATGACAAAAGCATATCTTAATTTAAATTTACTCAGAGTTGCATAAGGTATTTTAGAACATTCCATATCAACTCTGATCCTCACAGTGGCGTTGAAATACAAATTATATTCTTAACTATTGACAAAAGGCCAATGTAGAGTACACACAGAATAAGCTATAGCATGGTTTTTATTAAGAGTAAAAGCCAAAGTCAATACCAGCTTCAGCAATGGTATACACATGAGATGAGCAATTATGCACACATACAAATCAAGATATCAAACAATATTTTGATATGTGTCAGAAAAATTCCCTACCAGAACCAAGAATAACTCTCAGCAAGCAGAGGGCAAAGTAGACCACTCCTTGTTGATAGATAGTCAAAGATTTATTCAGCGGGATATTTCATAAGAGGCAATCTTGGGCAGCAGTAAGATGAGGTAAATATCTGCATTTGCAATGCATACCTGACTTGTCTTTTATACCATGAAAAAAAAAGGGAAGGAACAGAAAGAATAAAAAGTGTGTTAAGCCATCCAGTTGGTTTCTTAATCTATGTACTTTCTACTGAAAGGAACTGTTTGTGTTCCCCACAATCTGGTCAACATTCCTAAGGATGCCGTGGGACTGTTCTTCACCACAGCAGTTACCTTGGTGCTTGTATATTTTCTCCAGTCACTGTGTCCTACAACTTACTTCCTGCTAGGTACCCAGAATATATTTTCACAACAATGTGATAAAAGGAATATGAGAAATGACATTGGAAATGGAGTAGTACTAGGTGTCTAATATTTTAAAAATATGTCAATTTTCTGCTTAGCCAAATTTGGGCAGAAAAATGATCCTCTATTCCAAAGTTGTATGTTTATGCTTATTTATTAGGAAACTGTATCTTCTGATTCTGAATCTGCAAATAATTTTTTTTTTACTTTACATATATTGTTTTTAAGGAACCTCCAGTTCTTTGTAGAACATGTTTGTTTTACCAATTAACTAAGTACATACATTAATATTTTTTAAATAGTTCATGTGTCTGTCCTCCACTTATATTGTATAATTAAAACATTTTTACATAAATTAAAACATGTGTACATATAGATCTCTATGTGATGAAATCATATATAGTGAAAACATTTCCTGAACTTTATTCAATACAACACATGACATTAAAAATTAGTCTGCACAAAGAAATTCTTTAATCAAATATATTTGGGAAATCTTAGTATAAATAACATTAAAAATATTTTTTTAGGCTCATTGTGGAACTCAATTAGGGGACCAAAAAATTTCTTATTTCCTATAAATAATGTATCACAGATTTTTGTTTTTCTTACAGAACTTTACAAACATCTCAGTAATATTTGCAAAACTTAACTAGTCAAATAATAATTACTGGTAGAATTATACACTAAATGTAATGTAAAATATAACAAATGTTTTAAATATGATAACACTTAATACAGTAGCTATTTCAATATAGTTCCACTATTTTCTAATGTTACTCTGTCTTCCTCATTCTTCACAATGACCTAGAAACTTGATGCTACCAACATTACTATAAATTTTTGGTATTTCTAAGTGATGTTCAATGTAAGAATTCTCAGCTATTACTTTGTAGAATCTTCAGCAAAATACAGATGACACAGGAAGATTTATTAGAATTAGATCTCATTCTTCAGCTGCAGTCAATTGCTAAGTGTAGTCCAAGGAGGCTATAGACCACCCATAGCAAGTCTACCACCCCAGAACTGCTAATAAACTATTGGATATCATCTAATTTCTGCAACCAAGATCTAAAGCCCACAGAGGGGAGACCTAATATGGAATACGCCTTTCCGAAAGCTATTTTATTTGGTCTTATTACTAGAATTCGTTACAACTCTGAAGAAATACAATCCAAATAGGACAAATTGAATTATTCAATGCCACTAAATTATCAAGAGGTTGATCTTAGAAAAGATTTAGAAACAGCTCTGGGCTCTGACACTATTCCACTTTGAAGCATTGATAGTACTGTTTTCTTAGCTTTGTAAGACTTCTTGATTTTAGAATTCTCAAAAGGAAATAGAGTAGAAACCCCTGTAGATCAGGTTTTCTGACCTTGTTTTTATATATATATAATTTCAACTTTAATTTTAGACTCAGGCTACATGTACTGGCTTGTTACATGGGTATACTGCATGATGGAGTTTTGGGGTACAAGTTACCCCATCACCCAGTGTGATAATGGTTGAATGTCAACTTGATTGGGTTGAAGGATACAAAGTATTGTTCTTGGGTGTGTCTGTGAGGGTGTTACCAAAGGAGGTTAACATTTGAGTCAGTGTACTGGGAGAGGCAGGCCCACCACCTAATCAGTTGCTAGCATGGCTGGGATAAAATCAGGCAGAGGGACGTGGAAGGACTAGACTGGCTGAGTCTTCTGGCCTCCATCTTTCTCCCATGCTGGGTGCTTCCTTCCCTAAACATCAGACTCCAAGTTCTTCAGCTTTTAGACTCTGGACTTATACTAGTGGTTTGCCAGGGGCTCTAGGGCTTTCAGTCACAGACTGAGGACTGCACTGTCAGCTTCCCTACTTTTGGGGTTTTGAGACTTGGACTGGCTTCCTTGTTCCTCAGCTTGCAGACAGCCTATTGTGGGACTTCATCTTGTGATTGTGTGAATCAGTACTCCTTAATAAACTCCCTTTCATATATACATCTATCCTAGTAGTCTTGTTCTTCTGGAGATCCCTAATATACCCAGGTACTGAGCATAGTACCAAATAGGTAGTTTCCCAGCTCTTCCTCCACTTCCCTACTGCCAGATAGTCCCCATGTCTATTGTTCTCATCTTTATGTCCATGTGTATCCAATGCTTGGCTCCCACTTGCATATGAGAACATGTGGTATTTTTTTCTATTCCTGTGTTAATTTGCTTAGAATGTTGTCTTCCATCTGCATCTATGTGGCTGCAAAGGGCATAATTTTATTTTTTTTCTGGCTATGTAATATTCCATGGCATATATTTACCACATTTTCTTTATCCAGTCCACCATTGATGGACATCTAGTTTGACATGTCTTTGCTATTGTGAATAGTGCTGCAGTGAACATACCAGTACATGTGTCTTTTTGGCAGAACAATTTATTTTCCTTTGGATATATACCTAGTAATGGAATTGCTGGGTTGAATGGTAGTTGTTTTAAGTTTCTTTTCTTTTCTTTTCTTTCTTTCTTTCTTTTTTTTTTTTTGAGAAATCTCCAAGCTTTTCACAGTGGCTAGCATAATTTACATTCTCATGAGCCATGAATAAGCATTCCCTTTTCTCTGCAACCGCACCAGCATCTGTTATTTTTTGACTTTTTAACAATAGTCATTCTGACCGGTGTGAGGTGGTATTTCATTGTGGTTTTGATGTGCATTTCTCTGATTATTAGTGAATGCTGAGCATTTTTTCACGTTTTTGGCTGCTTGTTTGTCCTCTTTAGAGACCCACTTTTTAATAGGATCATTTGTTTGTTTGCTTGTTGATTTTTTTAACTTTCTTATTGACTCTAGATTTGTGCCTTTGTCAGATACGTAGTTTGCAAATATTTTCCTCCATTCTGTAGGTTGTCTGTTTACTCTGTTGATAGTTTTTCTTTTGCTATGCAGAAGTTTTTTAGTTTAATTAGATACCAGTTGTCAATTTTTGTTTCTGTTGCAATTACTTTTGAGGACTTAGTCATAAATTATTTCCCAAGGCCATTGTCCAGAATGGTATTTCCTAGATTTTCCTCTAGTTTAAGGTCTTACATTTAAATCTTTAATCCATCTTGAGTTCTTGAGTTGATTTTTGTATATGGTGAAAGGTGGGGATCCAGTTTCATTCTTCTGCGTATGGATAGTCAGCCATCCTAGCACCATTTATTGAACAGGGAGTCCTTTCCCTGTTGCTTATTTTTGTCGACTTTGTCAAAGATCAGATGGCTGTAGGTGTGTGACTTTATATCTGCCTTCTCTATTCTGTTTTATCGGTTTATGTGTCTGTTTTTGTTCCAGTACCATGCCGCTTTGGTTATTGTAGGCTAATAGTATGTAGTTTAAAGTAGGGTAATTTGATGTTCCAACTTTGTTCCTTTTGTTAGGATTGCCTTGTCTATTTGGGCTCTATTTCAAATCCATATGAATTTTAGATTATTTTTCAGTTCCGTAAAAAATGATACTGTAGATTTCTTTGGTTACTGTAGATTTCTTTGGTTACTATGACCATTTTCATGGTATTACCTTTTCCAGTGCAAAAGCATGGGATGTTTTTCCATTCGTTTGTATCATGATTGGCATTACAAACAATTGGCATTCATTTGTATCATCTATGATTTCTTTCAGCAGTGTTTTATAATTATTGTGGAGATCTTTCATGTTGGTTAGATGTATTCCTAGGTATCTTATTTTGTGGCAATTATAAATGGGATTGCATTCTTAATTTGGCTCTCAGCTTGGAAATTATTGATGTAGAGGAATGCTACTAACTTTTGTAATTTGGTTTATATACTGAAAATTTCCTGACATTATTGATCAGTTCCAGGAGCCTTTTGATGGAATCTTTGGGGATTACCAGGTATAGAATCATATAATGAATGAAGAGAGATAATTTGACTTCTTCTTTTTCTATTTGAATACCTTTTATTTTTTTCTCTTCCCTGATGGCTCTGGCAAGGACTTCCAGTACTGTGTTGGATAGGAGTGGTGAGAGTGCACATTCTTGTCTTGTTGTTGTTCTTAAGGGGAATGCTTACAGCTTTACCCATTCAGTTGGATGTTAGTTGTGGGTTGTCATAGATGGCTGTTAGTATTTTGAGATATGTTCCTTCGATGCCTTGTATGTTAAGGGTTTTTATCATGAAGGGATGTTGGATTTTATTAAAAGGTTCTCCCATGACTATTGACATGGTTTTTATTTTTAGTTCTGTTTATGTGTGTCATCCTGTTTTGATCATCAACTCTTCATTTCATTGATGAGAGAGGGCTTCCTGCCCTAATGTTATGAGGAGAGCTTAACAGTAACAGCTGATCCTGGACAAATGAGACAGACCATAGTTTATTAGTTACTTATAGTCACAGCTCAGGAGATGAGAACACTCACTATGCAGGACCACACAATGGATGCTCTCAGGGAAAAGAGTGAACAATAGGAGGATTTAGGAGGCAGATTTTTTAGATTTTTTAAGGTTTCCCCTGGGCCTTGCAGAGGATGTTATTGTTTCATGTGAATAAATCTACAGGCTACCAATGAATCCACTACACAGGACTAAGCAGGAATTACAATTCACAAGGAGAAATTTCTTTTAGCTAAGGGATCTCATTTACCAAAGCAGAGGGGAGGGTAATGTGGTTAATTTATTAAAACCTCTCTCAATTTTATCAGATGTCAAGGCAACAGATAATATTAATTTTAGGCCTTATACCACAAGATCTTGGCATTATGATCATGAAGGGTTTGGATAAACCCTTGAGGTGGTGTCTCCCATGTGCGTTGTAGGATATTTTCCTGAAGCCCTGGCCCCTAGCCATTTGATGCCAGTAGCCACTTCCCCCACCATCTGCAGATGTGACCATCAAAAATATCTCCCAGCATTGCTAAATGTCCACTAAGAGACAAAAGCATTCACAGTTGAGACCCATGCCAGACAAGCAGAATTGCATGCCCTCATCTACAAATGTGGATGGGATCTCTATAGGACACCTATGATTCCATTTGAAAATCACATGAGTCTTGGTTACTATAGGAGCATGAAGTACTCATTAGGATTGTTGAGGAAAATATAATCTCTTTATTTGTGTCATTTGTTCCCTTCCCTTCCTTTCAGACTTTTTTCTTCTATATATTTGGTCTTTCATGAGTGAATCCATTGATTTATTAAATCTTTTTAGAGTATTCATATAGGTGCTTTGAATACAATGACAAGTAAAAATGATCTTGACCCACATGTAGTTTAGATTTTAGTAAGGGATGAAGATAAGTTAAAAGGAAATGACAGAAAATTAGTATAAGCACTATGGAACAAAAGGAGAGAGTCAGCTGCCAACTACTGGTTTTGGAATTTTCCAATAAGAAACAACTACTCTGAAACCTAAAGGATTATTAGAGTTTACAAAACAAGGAGACAAACATAAGAGTGTTATGTGTGGAGGGAGACCCAGGTGCTAGAAATTACATTGCACATTCAAAAGAGTGAAAGTTTGATGCATTTCATTTTACAGTGTAAACCTCAACAACAGATGATTCTAGGTAGGTAAGTAGGGGCCAAACTGAGTACAAAGTTAGACAACTTTCATTGAGATTGGCAACTCAGAATTTGATAAAGGTTTTAGTGGTAAAATGATAGGTCAGTCTTGAAGATAATGAATTTGAAGTGTCTGTGTGTCAACACAAGTGGAATTATCAAGTTATAATTTTATATATGGATATAGGCAGGAGAACTGGTGATATGCTATAGATTTGGATGTAACTTGCTTATAATATTCATTGAAACTCTGATGATGAATGAGATTATCCAAGAGGAGTAGGGAAAATACAGGAATCTAATACAGGTCTTGGGGAACAATGTCATTTAAGACACAGGCAGAAGAAAAGATGTCTGCAAAGTAGAATGTGAAAAACAGCAACATAGGTTAGAGCAAGCCCTGGAGTTTATTGTCACAGGAGGCAATATTTAAGGAAGTCCTAGTAATAAATATTAAAAGCTTCTGAAAGAAAATAAAGTATAATGAAAGATTGATACTTGCCTTCTTGATTTAGTATCCAAAATGAGTTAATACATACATAAAAAATGTATTTCAAAGGCACTTAAGAAAAAAAAACTATCAAGCATTGTGTGAGAACTAAATAATAAGTTAAGAAAACTCAAATTTTGACTAGGAAGATAATCTGAATGATAAGGGAGTGAATAGTAGAAAAGGCATTCAAGATACTATATTGATGAAATTGATACACATAAAATTTGTTGTACAAATGAGAAGAATATGATTTTAGAAACCTAAGAAGATCAGGAGGCAGCTTTGAAGTTGGCTTTGGAAGCTTTAATTTTTTTCATCATGCTATCAACTTTTGCTACTGTGTCATGTTCTTTTTTTTTTTTTTTTTTTCTGAGACAGAGTCTCGCTGTTTCCCAGGCTGGATGGAGTGTAGTGGCACCATCTCAGCTCATGGCAAGCTCTTCTTCCAGGGTTCACGCCATTCTCCTGCCTCAGCCTCCCAAGTAGCTGGGACTACAGGCGCCCACCACCACACCTGGCTAAATTTTTTGTGTGTTTTTAGTAGAGACAGGATTTCACCGTGTTAGCCAGGATGGTCTCGATCTCCTGACCTCGTGATCCGCCCACCTCGGCCTCCCAAAGTGCTGGGATTATAGGCGTGAGCCACCACACCCAGCTGCTACTGTGTCATTTTCTAAAGCATCCTATGCCAAAGTGTAGAGAAGCAGCATTGGTTTAATCAAGTGGCACATTTTAAAAACTGAGTGGAGTAATAGAAAATGAAGAAATGGAGCCTGATTTTTTGCCAGATGTGTTGGACTAGATATCTTAGTTGACTAAGATTAAAAATATAGATTAGAAGAGACTGATATACAGAGGAAAATTAGAAGTGTCCTTGTTAATAAAAGAATAAATGCAATGAGAATCAGAAGAGAAAGAGGAGTCTTTTTGGCAAAAGAGTGAGTTTATATTTAGCATTTAAATAGAGCTGTTCAAGGAGATGACAGAGTGGAGTGCGTTGCGGGAAGGCTAAAGTGGAGTGGACTTCCAGGTCACTCAAGTGCTATTAAACTAAGAGACTAACATGGCTGATGGGTTATGCTGACTTCTGTTTTCTATGAATAGATTAACATTCTAACTGAGCTTACTTCTGAAGTAAATTTGCCATTTACTTCCTTCAAAGCTTAATGAAAAAGTGGAGTAAACTCATTACCTCTATTTCATCATCAGTCACTGCACCTGACAGGGTATTGAAAACTTCTTGTCTTCAATTTCTGTCTTCTTCAGGGATGTCTCCACAACATCTGGAGGCATTGACTTCATCTGGTTAGTTATTATCTTCTCCAATTTACTGCAAAACAACGTGCACTCTCAATTCTCTTCCGTCTCTGATGATTATTTCCATGTCTCCTCTTTGGCAGCTTTCCTTAAGACCTATCTGTCTAAATGCACAAGATTTACTGATCAATAGTTTTGTCTGTTTCATTGATTCAAAAAGTTTCAACAAATTCCATTTTCATGAATATTACTGTCAAATCTATTTTTTAATAAGAATTTTTAAAAACAGTTTTGAAAAGTATAATCTTATAGAGACTTATTATGACAAAATAGCTGATATTCATTTCCAAATTCAAATTGGTAATTAATTGCTGGACATTTCAAGCGAATATATGATCTCTTGGCTCCTCAAATCCAGCATAAGTCCCTAGACCACAAGCAATGGTAATAGTTAATATTTATTGTACCATGTCCTATGGTGGTTACCATTCTAAGAACTTTGTTTTTACCTTTTTTTTAAGTTCAGGGATACATGTGCAGATTTATTACATAGGTAAACTTTGTCATGAGGGTTTGTTGTATAGGTTATTTCATCATCCAGGTATTAAGCCTAGTACCCATTAGTTATCTGCTCTGATCCTCTCCTCCTCCCAGTCTCTACCTTCAAGTAGGCCCCAGTGTCTGTTGTTCCTCTCTCTGTGTCCATATGTTCTCATCATTCAGCTCTCACTTATAAATGAGAACATGGGATATTTGTTTTCTTTTTTTTTTTTCCTGTTCCTGCATTAGTTTGCTAAGGATAATGGCCTCCAGCTACTTTCATGTTCCCACAAAGGACATGATCTTGTTCTTTATTCTGGCTGCACAGTATTCTATGGTGTATATGTACCACATTTTCTTTATTCATTCTGCTATCGATGGGCATTTGGGTTGATTCTGTGTCTTTGCTATTGAGAATAGCACTGCAGTGAACCTGTGCATGTGTGTGTCTTTATGGTAGAATGATTTATATTCCTAGTCATGGGATTGCTGGGGTGAATGAAAGTTCTGTTTTCTGCTCTTTGACAGATCACCACACTACTTTGCATAATTGTTGAACTACTTTATACTCCTACCAACATTGTATAAGCGTTCCCTTTTCTCCACAACCTCACCAGCATCTGTTATTTGTTGACTTTTTAATAGTAGCCATTCTGACTTTGGTGAGATGATATCTCATTGTGGTTTTGATTTGCATTTCCCTAATGATCAGTGATGTTGAGCTATTTTTCATGTAGTTGCCTACCTGTACAGCCCCTTTAAAAAGTGGGCAAAAGACATGAACAGACACTTTGCAAAAGAACACAATTATTTCATTCATTTGAATGGTAAGACCTCTACTTTAGTCATAACCCAAATCTCTAGCCTGCTTTTTTCTCGTTGTTGCAGTTGGAATCTGGGGCCCTTTACAAACTTCAGTATGTTCTGTGACTCCTCTCTTTATTGCTCCTACATCCTTTTACTCTTGCTATTTTGTCAACCTAGAATAATTTGTTCATTCTTCTCTTTCTGGTGAAATTCTACCATTCCTATAGTTACTGGTTCAGATATATCCTTGACTCCATAATCATTAGAGGAATAACCATGAAGCATACATATTATGTTCTCTATTTTCCTGTTTTAATATCCAACTTTATACACTCATTCTGCAGATCCTAAATCTGTTTGAAAATCTCTCTTCAAAAGACTGTTTTCTAGTTAAGCATTGAATGAATATTTTATACATTTATTATTTAATGAATCTCTTTGCCTTATTGGTATTTTTCTATAAATTCATGAATGTCTTTTGATTTTAACATCTGTCTTTAAACTTACACTTTCATACTTCATTTTTTGAGGATGTATAAATTATTAAATATACTTTTTGAAAATGAAAATGCATGTTATTGAGAGTCTTACTTAAGACCTAGTAAAATCAATAGCTTTTTACTTTCAGGAGGCCTGCATTATTGTTGTCGAGTTCAAAATCTTCTTTGCAAATCGAGAGTTGACATCAGTTCATACCAAATTACCCTTGGGTGAGCACACACATACACACACATGCACACACACACCATATTTACACATAGGTGCTGAGAATCTGTTCAGTGATATATTTGCAAATAATCTTCAAAAATATGATTTTCATATCTATGTGGACCTGTTCATGCATTTCCTCCTTCCTCATATCAATTAACCTATTAACCAAGAATTACAAGAATAGAGAAAGGAAGAACAAGACAGTGACAGTGTTTGCTTCTAAACAGGGACTGTTAGAAAACTCAATATAATAAGAAAATAAATGATAAAGCAAAGCATACTACCTGATTTCCTGGTTTAATTCTCATTTACTGTTTTACCAATTCTGGAAATAAGGAATATGGTTATTTTTATTACTATCTGTGCTTATGTAGTAACCAGCCTCCATCAAAGAAAATGTGAAATGTAGTAGCAAAAAGAAAGTAGCAAAAGTTTAAAAATGACTTAATTTCACAGTAATTCAAGTAATCATACTAAGCTATGCCATTAGTGAAGAAATAAGATTTCCTCTGGAAATCTCTTCTCCAGTCCCAGGCCTTTTGCTTTATATTAGAGTCTATTAAAGCCACAAAATATTTATCTATATTACATTTTATGACATTTTATGTTAAGAAATATAATAAAGTGTTTCATCATTTATACACATTTCTTCATTCATAATTTCACTTTTCATGTTCTACTCACTGAAGTAGCAATAACATTTTTTTTTCTGAATGTACAGACTGCTGAGGCCTAGATTAAAAAACCTATATTTAGTTTGTTTGCATTTCATTTCCTGTATCTGTGAGAAAATGAATGTTTAAATAAATGACTTTTAGCATGGTTGCTTAAGTGTTCCTGTTTCCTGTGGTGGTGGCAAGAGTCTTATTAAATTTTGTTTTAAGGTGGATACTTTAAGTGACCTTTCTTTGTATAAACTGCAAAACTGGCAATTTTAAGATCATTTAAAGGTAGATTCAGTTAAAATAAAACATTTGTTTGCATTGCTCTTTGAGATAAGAGTGAAAAATAATTTTAAACAAGAAAGAGATCTTTTTAAGGATTTTTATTTTTGAAATGTATTATGAGAAAATTTTGAGTAAGCTATGTTAAATTTAATTAATTATAGTAATGTAGTATTAAATGCAATAACAAAATTGTTTTATTACTTTTTACTGTATTGTTTCTTATAAGTTTTTATTGTTCTCAACAAGACATATTCTCTTTCACTTTAAAGAGAACTCTAATAATACTAAGTAAAGCCTAGTATAAATTCTGGTATTGAAATTGTGCTTGTTTGTAATGATTAAAAGGTTTTTAAGATAACAGTTTTGCAGAAAAGGGGCTTAAGACAAATAGACTCTTTGGGTTTATTATTATTTATAGCAGTTGACTAAAAAATAATTAGTAATACTATTAGTAGTACTACTATTAGTATTATAATAGCAGTAATACTAAAATGAAGTCACAGACTCTAAAATGGACGTGCATCTTTTCATTAATATTGCAAGACAGTAGCAAAAGTTGTCAAAGAGCTGAGTATAGATAGGTTCCAAAAACTGACAGTGAAACAAAACCATTTAGTGATTCATCACTGATTTCAATGTACAGATACAAGACAAACTTTGAAATGCCTAGGTATACCTAATAAAGAGTCACTGAGTCATCGAAAATCACTACAAGGCAGTTTGAGAAAAAAATGGCAGCATGAAGGCAAACATTCTGTTTACTACCATTCTTAAAACTTTCTAAAACCAAAAAATAAAAATCAAGGAAAAGTATGTTAATAAAGCAGATAAAGTCAAAATTCAAAACCAAAAATATGATGAAAAATAATTCATACCATAAATTTGAATATATATGAAGTACAATGTTGACAACATGTATATAAGTCAATAAACATCAGGTGGGTGTACATTTTCCTAGAAGTAGTAAAGTAACTGTCACATCTTTAAGGTTCCACCTACCAATCTGAATTACAGTGAGCATAGCTAATACGAGGGCATACCACGGATAAAGTGTGTGTGTGTGTGTGCGTGTGTGTATGCACAAATATGTCTAAGCAGATCCAGATAGGCATGAACATATTGGAGAAAAACTGGACTCATGCCAAAATTGAATTTTGATTTTTCATAGCCTAACTATATGACAGATCATGGTGAGATGGCATAAAAGAAGGAGAAGCAGCAATTGCAAGATTATCACAGCTGAATTCCTTTAGTAATTGCCACTAACTGGCTGAAATTATGGAGAAACCTCCTTTCAGGGCAATAATCATCTCGGGAAGAGATGTTTTATCGAAAACATAAAATTAAAATGTTCTCTAGTTCTGTCTTTTCATTGTTTTCCCTCTTGATATTTTTCAGAGGTTAATACTAATAACAAATAAACCATCATGGAACTAGAGAACATAAACTTAAGCAAATGAAAAGGAATGTAGCAAAAGGTAGATAAATAATATTGCAAAAGTAGTGGCCTAAAGAGTCTTCTGATACTAGACAAATAATATTTCATAGTTTCAAAGAAATTACAGAATGATACACATAAAATGAATTAAAGGAGAGATATTAAGAAAAGATATAAAGAGGGAATATGAATTTAAAGAAGTGATCACTAAAAGAAAACTACAAAAGCAATAGAAAACAGTTAAGAGGCCGGGCGCGGTGGCTCACGCCTGTAATCCCAGCACTTTGGGAGGCCGAGGCGGGCGGATCACAAGGTCAGGAGATCGAGACCACAGTGAAACCCCGTCTCTACTAAAAATACAAAAAATTAGCCGGGCGCGGTGGTGGGCGCCTGTAGTCCCAGCTACTCAGGAGGCTGAGGCAGGAGAATGGCGTGAACCCGGGAGGCGGAGCTTGCCGTGAGCCGAGATCGCGCCACTGCACTCCAGCCTGGGCGACAGCGCGAGACTCCGTCTCAAAAAAAAAAAAAAAAAAGAAAACAGTTAAGAGATGAGAGACATAATAAAAATAACAAAATATAGAATCAAGAGGAAAGAAAATAGAGTCAAGTAAGGATACAATGGCTATGCTTTGTAAAATCACACCCAACAACATGGAAAATAATTTCATTAAAATGATTTGAAACATGATATTATAGAGAGACTAAGGAGATCCAACATAAACATAATTGGGAAGATTAAGAAGAGAAAAATCACAACTATAAGCTCACAAAATAAAAATATATAATAGAATAAAGCCTTTCAGGCATGGAGATTTTAATGTAAATACTTTAAAGGTATATAGTCAAGAAAAATAAATTGCTAGAAAACTATCACTCAGGAATAACCTTTTACAATTTCTGAAATACAATGGGAAGAATAATTCAATAGTCCCTTAGACAAATAAATAAAATCGTCTCTATGAGAAAAATGTCAGCCTGCCTTAAATTTCTCTATAATGATATTTAAACCTGGAAGGTGTTGAAAAACTGTATAGTAAATTTTTTTGTCAACTTACACGTGACTCAGTGATTTTATATATTTCATCTTTCAAATAAAACATCTTGAAATGTGTAAAAACTCATAGAGCTCATAGCTCATTCTAAAAAGGAAATCTTGATGATAATTTTAGAAATCCCGGAAAATACTCAAAATTAAATACTCAACAAAGGAAAGCTATTGTAGAAGGACAAATAGACAGCAGAAGATTATCTTATAATACAGAAATAGGTGGAACAACTGTATGTGTTATAATTAATGAGGATATTGTGCATAACAACTAATTCTATACTTAGAGTTCACATATAAGAGAGAAATGAAGATTCCAAATATATCTAAATAGTGAAAATACATAGATAACTTAATCCAGTTGTAGCTCAGTAGCAATAGAAATTAATGAACTAAGAAAATAACATGCTCTTTTAACTGGAAATAAGAAATGTTCTCCTTCAGTGCTTGGCCAAAAAAAAAATGAGTTTATAATGTAAACTTCAAAATATCTAGAAAATATCAAATATCCTGTCATATATAGTTACTCTCCCTTGGTTTGTCTTCCATTTTCCTTGTGAAAAATCCATGGAAAGAGTTTGCAATTCTAGTTATTTCCCCAATTCTGTTTTAATTCATTTAAAGGAGAGTGTTGGTCCTCTTTGCCAATACCCATTGTTCAAAAGACGTACGCATCTACTCCAAAGAATGAAGTAGAATTCTAGGTGCTGAAAGCAAAGTTCTCCAAGACATAATTTCAGTGATATATGTCATATAATCCTTGTGTAGGTTTTTAAATGGTGTACCTCCAGGGAGACACATATACCAGGGTACTGGTCTCCAACCATTTTGGAGCCAGGGACTTGTTTTATGGAAGATAATTTTTCCACAGACCTTGAGTTGGAGGTGGCTTTGGGATGATTCAAACGTATTACATTTATTGTGTACTTTATTTCTGTTATTATTACATTGTAATATATGGTGAAATAATTATACAACTGACCATAATGTAGAATCAATGGGAGCCCTGAGCTTGTTTTCCTGCAACTAGATGATCCCATCTGGGTGCGATGGGAGACAATGACAGATCATCAGGCATCAGATTCTCATAAGGAGTGCACAGTCTAGATCCCTCACACGCACAGTTCACAATAGGATTCATGCTCCTGTGAGCATCTAATGCTGCTGCTGATCTGTCAGGAGTGGGAGCTTAGGCAGTGTTGCAAGCCATGGGGAGCAGCTGTAAATATAGATGAAGCTTTGCTCACTATCCTGCCACTCACCTCCTGCTGGGCAGCCCTGTTCCTAACAGGCCATGTGGGTTGGGGACCGCTGTACTAGGGTATGCACACTTTTTGCAATAAATAATATAAATATGATGTTAACTATTAAGGATGAATGGAAAAGATAAAACATTTTTACTTTATATTTTACTACATTTTCTACCATTTTAATTTCTAAACCATGAATAATAAACTTTTATTTAAAAATAAAACAAGAGGTATATGTGAATAGTGGGCTTATTGACCACTTTTTTTCTTAACAGTACTTTACATTAATAATTTGCCTTTACATTACAAAATAAGTGTAAGTTAAGAGATAATGCCAAAGTGGGTACTATATTTAAAACGAGGAGGCCTACACACAAGAAAATGAAAGGAAATTTAACATCAAAATTACTTAAAATATCAGTGCAAAATCTTAGATTATTATTAAACAGAATATTTCATATACCATGAACAAGTGAGGTTAATCATGGGACTTAAATGTGGTTTACTAGTTATGAATCTATGGTATAATTCAACATATGAAAAAAATGAAAGACAGGTCATGAAGATGTCTATTATACTAATAAGTGACAATGCTTTGTTAAACTTCACCTTTTTTTTTTTTTTTTACAGTAAATAAACCTATATAATAAAGATATTTACACAATTCCTTATCATACCAAACCAACTTTATCTCAGTCCCAGGGTGACATCATGCAAAAGAGAAAATGTATATTAACACTCAATTAAAATAAATAAAAATAGCTATGTCTATTATTGCCAATATATATTAAAAAAACATTGATTTGAAACCCTTAGCCTTCAGGAAAAATAAGAAATTAGAGTTATAAAAATTAGAACTGAGGTTGACAATTACCACTTTATTCAGATGATATGACCTGGAACACAACATCAGATCTAGTGGAAAAACTGCCCAAACACTAAACGATATCATGAAGATGTCTAGACAAAAGGTAATAGGTAATCCATCAATTTCATACATACAAAAAGCCATTGAAAATATATAATGAAAGAAGAAACCCATTTAAAGTAGCAACAACAAATAAAATACCTAGGGCTAACACTAAAAATGGCGAAATACTTATACAAAGATAACTTTAAAGTATTTGTAAGGGACATAAAAATCTCTTGATGGAATGTAATAGTATGCTTTCCTTTGGGAAGACTTGAAGTACAAAGATGCCACTTCTTTTTAAAATAATCTATTAATTTAGGGCAGTCTCAAGAAAAAGTAGCTACAGGATATTCTTTGGTGAAGTTAATACTGACGTAAGTAATAAACTAGCAAATGTGTCCAGGAAAATTTTGAAAAAGAAAGTAACAAGAAGGAACTTATTCTGTTAGATATGAAAACAACTTACAATGAATGTCCTACTACTCCTTAATGAATAAGATGAACAAGCAATGGCATGCAAACAATTGAATAAAGTTACAAAGTAAAATTTGAAATATGTGTGGCATACTAATTAGTAAAAAAAAAAAAATCTGAATTGTTGAGGAAATTCTATTGTAACATAACAGTCATATTGCAAAAGTAAAGTTGGATCTATTCCTCAGTTCTTAAAAATTATTTAAATGGAAATGATACTTAAAAAAACATATTAAAACAAAATATCTTAGAAATTTCTCTAGACATTATAAAAGTCCAACTCATGAAACAAGTATGTAAAGATTATCTACAGATAAATGATACCCATAAACCAACATGAAAAAGACTAAACACAGTACTAAGAAATTGGGAAAAGACAGTTCACTGAAAGGATATAAAAGGTCCCTAAAGCATGTGAAAATATGTTCAACCTCTTTCATAATATGAGAAAGACAGGAAAGATAAACTTTTGCCGATATACAGTTTATCACCTATCAGATCGTTAAAGATAAACGTCTAATCATTTTTATTGAAAAATATCTTATGGGTGTGTAAATTGCTATAACATGTATGGAGGGCAATTGAGAATACCCATCCGCATTATATGTTATAGATATCCTTTGGTCAACAACTCCAATTTCCAGGAATTTACCGTACGGATTCACTCACACACATAAGCAATGATGGAGGTATGTGGTTAATGAGTACAATATTGTTAGCAATTGCAGAAGATTATAAAGGATGTCATGTTCATGTTTGAAAACAATTGGCTACATTGTGATACATTTGTATGTTGCCAGTTCAGCCAGGAACACAAAAACTAAGAAGAAATTCTTCATCAATATTGAATGTTCTCTAAGATATATTTTAAGTGGAGGTATATGCAAAACAATGGTTACTTTCCATACTTGAAAATAAGAAAAATATATACATGTATACATATGTATACCAAATATGTGTGTGTATATATGTATACAAAATGATTTCTGGGACGATATACAAAACATTGATAATATTACCTGAGGAGAGGATCTGGTAATTGAGAATTAGAGGTAGGAGAGGAAGGTTTCACTTTATCACATTTTGAATTTTTTTGTATTTTAAGCTATATCAAATACTTTCTGTTCAAAAATAAACTCTAAGCATTTTAATTGAGAAAGATTAAAAGTCAGAAATTATAGATTTCATTTTTGAATATGATAAATAAACATTATATAAGTTTATAGAACAATAACAATAAGCCTGAAGAAATAAAAACCATTCTCCTTAATGACTAATAAATCATGAAAAGATCCAATGTGCAATTAGAGGCTTAAGAAAAACAATGACAATATACACATCACACATCAAAACAAATGGGATCCCATTAAAACTATATGAAAATTGAAACCATAAATAATTTTAATAAAAGGAGAAGGACAATAGCTGAACTTTGTTTTGTTTATAACTCATGAAATTATAACTATAACCAAATTGAAGGAAAAAGAAAAACCTGGAATAGCAGACACTTATTAATGAATTGTATAATTTAAATTATTAGTAATAGGATTCGTGATGAACTCAAACACTGGCTCTGATGCATTGAGGTAACCTCTGGCAAATGTAGTCAACAGCAATAGAAAATGAAATAACACTATATATGAGGAAGTGAGGGAAAGAGACATAGGGATAATTATAATATATTTAAAATCTGTACGCTCATATACTATTACCTATAAAATACAATGAATGTAGAATCTTATCTGACTTCTTTATTTTCTTTTACCAGCACCCAAAACACCAAAGTGTAACAAACAGGTATCAAAAAAAAAGCAAACAAACAAAAAAAAAACCAGTAAATACTCTTTGGAACTGAAATTGTTGGTTCAAGAAGAAATGCTGACTATGCTATTTATACTGAATTTATTACAACCTAAGAATTACCCATGTAACAAGATAATGAAAACAATAAGATACAAAGTGGGGAAAAATATTTAAAACCTGCTAAATTTTTTAATCTGTATCAAGTACTGTCCTAACTGTCTTAATTAGCAGTTTAATCTCTCTCAACAATCATTTTATATAGGTCCAAATTTACAAATGAGGAAAGTAATGAAGCAAGACATTGAACAATGTGTCTAAGAGTACACAGAGAGTACATTGCTATGTCAGGATTCAGACCTAATCTGTGTGGTTGTAGATCTGAGAATTTTAACCACTGTGCCATCCTCTACCCAGAAATCCTCAAAGCATTGACCAACCCCTCTTCGGAACCAATGAGTCCAGTAACACAGAAACAAAGGACTCTACCAAAGTAACCACAAAGTAATTACATAAAAATCAGTAGAAGACTGATTTAGTCTGAAGTAACTCATGGTGGTAGTAATCTACACCATGAAAAACAGCTACTTTTAAAACATTCATTATTATATCACTGAATAGAACTAATGATATACTGTTAACATGTTGACACATGATAAAATTGGCATCCATTGGGGAAGAGGCTGTACAATGATCCCTATCTTACGGTGACAATTGTCTCAGTACCAAACTATATTCTAGATAGTACAATATTTTTATAGAAGAATATCTGAAGGGAAATATGTGGTCGTGAATCACCTAACAGGAATATAGTCTGAGAAATGCACTGTTAGTAGATTTTGTCCTTTTGTGTACATCATAGAGTGTACCTTCACAAAACTAGATGGTATAGTCTGCTACGTACTTAGGCTCAATGATATAGCCTATTGCTTCTAAGCTACAAACCTGTACAGCATGTTACTATACTGAATACGGTAGGCATTTGTAACACAGTGATATTTGTGTACCTTAACCTGTATAAACATACAAAGGGCACAGTAAAAATATATTTCTATTATAATCTTATGACAACATAACTGTATAAGTAGTGCATCATTGACTGAAATGTCATTATGCAATGCATAACTGTATATTCTTATGGTAGGTTTATAAATAGATGTTAATTGTGTTTTTATAATTTCTTCATTTAACAACATCTTGCCTATGGGCATGGCTTTATTTTCTTTTATCAGAATTCTGTCATTTTTTTATCCTATTGCATGGCTATTTTTTTCTTAACATCATTTTTATGCCAACACCTCTAATACCTCAGCTTTTTATAGTCTGTCCTAGAGCCTAGGGTTAAATCTCACATCAATTATCACTATCTCTTATTTCTTGGACCCAAATTGGTTCTTATCTACTATTTCCCAGACACTGGCATTTGTATAATTATTCTCGATGCTTGAATTTTTTTTATTTTTTTTCTTCCTTGAGACAGAGTCTTGCTCTGTTGCCCATGCTGGAGTACTGTGGCACAATCATGGCTCACGGCAGCCTCAACCTCCTAGGCTCAAACAGTCCTACCACCTCAGCCTCCAAGTAGCTGGGACTACAGTTGTGAGCCCACCACCACACCCAGATAATTTTTAAATTTTTTCTTTTTATGTTTAGAGAGATGTTGCTCATTCTGGTCTTGAACTCCTGATTTCAAGTGATCCTCCCATCTCAGCCTCCCAAAATTCAGCTGGAATTATAGGTGTGAGCCACTGCTCCTGGCCTGTACTTGATATTTTGATAGATGTATATGACATAACAAATGCTTAATTCTTTGCTTTAGCATATTTACTAAATACTAATTAAAATTAAACCTGTTGACTTTGAAGTGGAAGAGTACTCACTAGTTTCTGGGAGCAAGTTTCATCTTGGAATGGCTATGGCTTTTAGAAAAACTTCATATTATTTGTGTTAAAATTAGTCACCCTATAAATCTGTTGACTTAATGCTAGTACCTGGAGCTACAAAGAAAAAGTTAATCCTTTCTTCATACCCTGTGGTGCACATCTCAAACTCTCCCTGTAGCAATACCTTTGCAATGTAACTTTATAACTTCTCCTATTAATATCAATCAGGAATTGATGGGAGAAGTGAAAATAGTAGGATTGCTATGGAACAGGGGATTTATTAAATAAAATTGGACCAAAGGCCACTGTGGGAGCTGGTTAAACAATGTTATGTGTCTTAGTTTGTCTTCTGTTGCTATAACACATACCACAATTTGGGTAATTTATAAAGAAAATGAATTTATTTCTTACAGTTCTGGAGGCAGCAAAGTCCAAGGTTGAGGGCCATATTTTGTGAGGGCTTTTGTGCCACATCATAACACGGCAGAGGGCATCACATGATGACAGGGCAAGAGTGTACCAGCTCAAGTCTCTCTTCCTCTTCTTAAAAAGCCACTAGTCCTATCATGGGGGACCCACCTGATGAGTTTATCAAATACTAATTACCTCGCAAATTCTCCACCCTTAAATACCATCGACATATGAATTTGGGGATTAAGTTTTTAACAGGTGAAATTTAGGGGACACATTCAACCTCTAGCGGTTATGTATACCAGTTGCTTTTGTGCCTACTGCCAGGCAGTTAGGAAGATGGGCTTGTATTGTGGGAGAAGGAGGACAAACCTGGAAACTGTAAGTGCTAACTTGGAACCCACAAGTGCAAACTGGAAGCAACATTGCCTCTCATTGCCTCCAAGCATCAAATGTGATGAAATAGGTAACCTATAGGAGAAGTTGGCACCCTTCATTAGGAAGCTAAATATCTTCTCTAGGAGTGGGAGATGCTGGAGGAGGAGATTGTTGGGAAGACAAGGACTGTTGTGTCTCTCAAATTTCTGTACATTTTGTGAGATGAGGTAGATGACTTTAGTTCCAGACTCTTTTCTCAAGAATGTGTGTATAACGAACTGCCTTGGAAAAGACAGTTTCTCTTTTCAGGGCAAAGATCATATTTGTTTGTTGATTAATAGAACAAAAATACTGTTTTCCTCTGTGCGTAGGTTGGGAAGGTTTGCTTGTGGCTCCTTTAATATATTAGGCCTTTTTAAGCCAGTGTTTCTCGATTTCAATGTACAGTATCAACCTGGACCACTCCAGGCTGACCGTGTGGGTTTTGGAAAACAAGGAGAACCAGTACAAACATGAAGTTTATGCTGCTTGTTATGTCCTAAATAATAAAGTCCTTTGATTCTGATCCAAGAGTTTTGTATCTTCTGCCAGCTTCCGTGAAATTGTAGCAGGCTAGTTTGTTAGATTGCAAAGTGAGTAAAATCTAAGATCTTTCACAGTTTTTGACAGAGATTCATAGAACCTGGAGGAGATGTAAGCCCGGCTATGGCTTCACAGATAGTTCGACAGGGAAGCCAGCAGATCTGTGACAATTTGCATTTGATACAATGCTGCAAAAGTGCCTGTCTTACACCCACATTCCTAATATTAACATGGTTGCTGCTTCACTTTCACCTTCTAGGTTCCATGCAGATTTCTCTAGTAGCCAATCTTTGTCCCGATCCATGCAGGAAAGAGAATTCTAGGACACATGTTTCAGTTTAGATAAATCAGTGGAATACGCAGCCACTACACAAGTGGAGTTTATTTCTCTACCCACTCAATCTGGGCTGTGTGGGGTAAGGACTGAAAGTAATATGCAATTAATTAAGTGGTTTCTTGATATCTTTCAGTCTCACACAGGCCCAACACCCTACCGCAAGTTCCCCAATTTTTGCCAGATACACCTTCCACCAAATAGGCAAGCCTCTCGTCTAAACAGTTCCTTTATCAGCCAGACCAGGTTCACTCTACCTGGTTCTCAACCTAATGTGCTTCACCTTCCTTCTAGCTTACCAAATTACTCAAGCCAGTTACATTCTCCCATGGGAACTAGAAAGTCCTCCGAAGGGTGGAGGTGGGGGTTTCAGTCAGGATGGTGGAAGAAATTGTAAAATTATAGGAATAGAAAGAAGGAAACCTTCTTGGAAGGCTGGGGAGTTTTGCGTAACTTCAGATAGTTTGGCTGAAGGCAGCCAGATTCTCTTTTCTGGAGCCAGAGAGCTTAAGGCTCAGATAGAAAGGAATGTAGAGTAGTTTATCTAAATAGCTTGTTTACTCGTGTGGTCCTAAAATCAACCTTCATTAGAGCAAGATGGCTTGACCCGGCTACGGGCGGGGCGACCAGGTTAATACCCACAGGTGTGTTGGACTCTCAAGCCTTTGTCACTACATCTATACTGAATAAATGCGAGCTTCACACTGATCAGAGCCCTATTGCTACTTCCAGCACCTTCCTTGGGTGTCTGTGAGGGCCCGACCCCTGTCCCACTGGACAAGCAGAATAACTGTGTCAATGTATGTTATTTGTCAGTCGTTGGGTCAGGGTCTGTGGGATGGACCCCCGCAGCACTCCTATGAATGTTTCTGTCCATAGACTCGTCTGGTTCCCTCTGACCCAGAGAGCAGCTCCCATGTGTCCCTAAGTAATGTGGTTTCCTCTTCCCCCAGGCTGTAAGGGTACATGATCACTGAGCTGCCATCAAGGTCATCTATCAAGACTCAGATGTTGTGTGTTTAGCAATAACCTAGGACAGGAATTCCTTGACTGCTTGAAGAGGGGGTAAACAAAACAGACTGACCTTGACACTTGTTTTGGCTAAGGTGATTCAGTGGAAGTGATGCTGTGGTTCTGAGCCTAACCTTGAGAATCTGCTATGATTTGAATGTATGTCTCTCCAAAATTCATATGTCGAAAGTTAAACACAAAGGTGATGGTGTTAGAAGGTGGAGCTTTGGGATGTGAATAGGCCATAAGGACTGTATGCTCGTTTGAATGGGATTAATGCTACTATAAAAGAGGTGGAGGGCACTAGCTATCCTCTCTTATCCTTTTTGTCCTTCCACCACATGAGGACATAGTGTTCAAAATGCCATTTCAGTAGCAACAACCAGGCCCTCACCTGCCACCAAAGCTGCTGGCTCTTTGATCTTAAACATCCCAGCCTCTAGAACACTGAGAAATAAATTTATATTATTTATAAATTATCCAGTCTGTGGTATTTTGTTATAGAGGCAGGGACAGACTCAGACAAGGTCATTTCATCTTTCCTCTTCTCTCCCAAAACACTTTTGAGCCTAGTCTAGCCAGCTAGATAACAAGGGTTATATGGTCCAGGTGCCCAGTCTACCACTGTTTTCCCAGCCCCAAACAAGCCAACATGAAGAAGCACAGTTCCCTCCTGACACCAGCTTCAAGAGGGAGGCCAGCTGAGACTGGAACAATTAATCTGATGAGCATAGCCTAAACTGCAGACTGAAATAATTATTACCTAAATGAATGGTCATTGTTTGAAAGCATTCATTTTTATACTGGTTTGTTACACAGCAATAGGAAACTGACAGTCTACAATGTAGTTTAAAAAGAAAAGTTATAACTGTTTTATGTCTCCAGAGTAACAAACTTAACATTCTAATATCAGGACTTACGCTGTAGAAAGAGCATGGGATTTGCAGTCAGGAGGACAAGATTGTAGATCAGGCCTTACCACTTACTAACTATAGGATCTGTCAGATATATATGCCTTTAGAGCTTCAACCTTATAAACCTCTAAGGGATTATATATCTGACAAATCATACACAGTGATATAAAGCATTAATACAATGCTTTATATTATTGAGTGATAACATGCAAGGTCTACTGCTCACTTCTTCCTATTGTAGGCACTCACGAAAATGCTTTTGTCTTAATATCAATTCTCTGTCATGTTCACTGGCCTGTGGATTATGAAACGGAGCTTCCGTGTTTCAAAAACAGGAAGGTCATTTTCCCATATCCATTCTTTGTATCTCCTTCCTGATTTCTCAGAGTAAAGTAACATGCCACAGTTATTGAATTTGTCCATTTTCTTAGACTCTAAGCAAATCATTTTTCTTGACTAAGATGTAAGGATTCTTTTATTACATTCTTCTCTCTAGTATTTGGTTTCAGTTTTCTATAACCTAATTTTGGTCTAGTATTTGCAAGATTTTATGATCACTTCTGACAAAGGTAGTAGAAGCAGATTACCAAGGAGTCTAACAACTGTTTTACCTGGAAGATTCTCCATGTTGTACTTTTCTCCAACTTTTGAGTCTATCTTGTGGTCTTCAGAGGTAAAAACTTTTAAATATTTCTTTTCATGTATTTGATATGCTTCTCTGTCTTCACCACTTTATATACATATTACTTTTTTTCTACCTCTTTGGAGAATTTTCCTCTGTTATATCTTCATTGCTTCACTCAGTTTTCACTGATGGCTTCTCCACGGGTCAAAATTATCATATATCTTTAGTCTAAGTTATTTTTCCTTCTCTCATATTATTCTATATTAAATGAAGTCTTACTGATTCAGATTATCTTCCACATACTAGCATATATTATTTATTTGTTTTTATTTATTTTTTAATATTTAGGCTCTTTTCATCTCTGATAATTGAAAAGTACTAAAAATGGAATACTTCGGAAATTTCTAAAGCTTATTAGGATCTTCTTTAAATGGATAAGACAATAGCCTCAAAAAGGTAACAGATTTTATTAAAGTTTATATGACTGGTAGATCCTAAATAGCAATTTAATTTGCCTTTTATAACAGGTGTATGTTATCTTGGAAGAAAAGTTGTTACCACTGATTTCCAACTATACAGGCTACAATCCCTCATACACTTAGCTATTCAGACAGACTAGAATGTAAATAAATGTACTCAAAGACTTAGAGAAATCTGGAATGTGTGGGTTAATTTGCCTTCATTATATCTGCATGTAAAGATTATTTCCCGTTGAGATTTCAAGTTAATATAAAACTTTTGTATCCCTCAGAAATTACTACCTTGACAAACTGCCTGTTTCTTCTCAGGCTTATTTTTTAATACACATAAATTTGAAAATTGAAATTACTCTTCATGTAATCTCATTCAGTTCCATAATCACATGACTATTACCAGCTACATACCACCAATTATCACCAATTAATGCCAACTGGCAGTAAAGTTCAGAATACAAATAATGCAGAAAAGAAAAAGAAAATTGTTAGCAGAATTTTTTAAATAGCATTTTACCTCTACATTGTATGCATTTTTTTTTCCTAACTATAAAAATATTAACTTTATTGGTTAAGATCATTAGTGCCTATTTAAGTAAAATGTTTTTGGTTAAAACAGAAAAGTCAAATCACAGTTAAATACAGTAGGCTAAATAAAGTTAAATTAGAAATTGATACAAAGTGTATATAGCACGCTTTATGTAATGATTACCAGATTTAAATATGTTATTAGGAGGAAAAAATTTTGATTGTAAGATGCTCCCTACAGATTTCTTCCTCTCCTCCCCCTATGCAAAAAAAAAGTAAATAAGCCACCAGGGAGTACCTAAACTATAAAATTAAATCTGTAAATCTTTAGGTTAGGTATCAATGTTCAACATAAAATCTATTCAGAATCATTCTTGAGTTAATACTTTTGCCATCAATACTAAGAATGCTGCATAATTCTGGATTTTTATTTTAGCTAAATTTTTATAAAGACGAAATATTTTAAACCTAGAAGGCATACTAGGGACCAAGAGGTCCAAACCTCTCATACTGTGAGTAAAGAAAATAGACACAAAATGTGTTAAATAATTTCCCAAAGGTCTCACATACAGTTATTGATAGAACCTAACTTCCTTACTGAAGGGGTGGCCTGCCCCTCCACACCTGTGGGTGTTTCTCGTTAGGTGGAACGAGAGACTTGAGAAAAGAAATAAGACACAGAGACAAAGTATAGAGAAAGAAAAGCGGGGGCCCAGGGGACCGGCGCTCAGCTTACAGAGGACCCACGCCGGCACCGGTCTCTGAGTTCCCTTAGTATTTATTGATAATTATCTTTACCATCTTAAAGATAAGGGAGTGGCAGGACAATAGGATCATTGTAGGGAGGAAATCGACAGTGAGACATATGAACAAAAACCTCTGCGACATGAATAAGTTTAAAGGAAAACGCTGTGCCTTGAGATGCATATGCAAACATCTCCATAAACCTTTTAGCATTATTTCAGCCTATCACATGGGGAGAAACCTTGGACAACACCTAGCTTTCCTAGGCAGAGGTCCCTGTGACCTTTGGCCGTGTAGGTGTCCCTGGGTAGTTGAAATTAAGAGAATGGTGATGACTTTTAACCAGCAAGCTGCCTTCAGGCACTTGTTTAACAAAGACACATCCTGCACAGCCCAAAATCCATTAAACCTTGAGTCACCGCAGCACATGTCTCTTGCAAGGACAAGGTTGGGGGTAGGGTCACAGATTAACAGCATCTCAAATATAGGACAAAATGGAGTCTCTTATGTCTACTTCTTTCTATATAGACACAGTAACAGGCTGATCTCTCTTTCTTTTCCCCACACCTTACATTAAAGTCTATGTTATTGTTAATTAATTAATTAAAATTAAATTCACAACACATTAAATCTTTTTTCTTTAGTAGTCAGGATACCAGTTTCAAAAAGTTTATACACTATATATTTGAACTTTTAAGATTCAATATTGTTTGTGACAAATCAAGAATATATTTTACTTATTTAAGTATTTATTTGATAAAATCTCTTGAAAGCTCAGTTGAGATATTTTACAGGTGGAAATTATGTTGGTAATTGATTTCATGAATACTTTCAAATACTTACGTTTGGAGAATTATAGGGTATACTCAGGAAGAATGTGACTCTGTTCAAATGATTTTTTCAGATGGTCAAAGGACTACATTTAGTTTGCTCTAACATGTAAGACAAGCCTTCAAAAACAGGAAAATTATAGGTTTGTGCACCTTGGTCCTCTTTCTGATGGAGAATAAACATAAAAATAATGTTACATATGGTTGTTTCTGTGAATGCAGTGATAGGCATAGTTTTTGAGATTGGTTATGATATTCAAAAATATTTATAATATCCATATATAAGTTTGTAATACTAAGTGATAATATTGATCCTGTGTTAATTAAGGCTGGCATAAGAAATATTTCTCTGGACATATTTAGGTTCCGACATCTTTAGGGAGCAATGAAAAGTAGATTTAATCAAGATGATTTTTTAAAAAATGATATGATGAATTAAAAAAAATCAATAACCTAAGTACCAAGGATACATTGTTCAGATGATTTCCAACTTACAATACCTCGACTTAGGATTTTTTTTTTTTAATTTTACCATGGCGTAAAATCAATACACATTCAGTAAAAACCGTACTTTGAGTACCCATACAACCATTTTCGTTTTTACTGTCAGCGCAATATTTAATAAATTGCATGGGACTCAAAACTTATTTGTACATATACATCAAATTAAACAGTTTACTATAAAATAGGCTTTGTGTTAGATGATTTTGCCCAAATATAGGCTAATGTAAGTGCTCTGAGCACATTTAAGCTAGACTAGGCTAAGCTTTATAAAGTTCAGTAGATTAAGTGTATTAAATTCATTTTTGACTTACAATATTTTCAATTTACAGTTAGTTGATGAGGACATAATCATAAGTCAAGGAGCATCTGCAGTTGGAGAGATGATATCCTGTATTTGAAAGAATACAATGTACACTTGGAAAACTGAAAAAGCTCACTACATTTTGAAAATCAAATGCAGCTTCAGTAATTAGTGCAGAAAATGAGAGGCAGTTGCTTTTTGCTGAATTATTCATTTTTCCCCCATAAGTACACTGGTACTAAATATGCAGTGGTAGAACCAGTGCATAATTGCATAATTATCTCACTAAAATTGAGACCAGCAATCCCAAGAGGACCCACAGACCCTCCTGCTCCTGCAGGACCCAGTAGACTTTCCCCCCAAAACTGAGAGTGTCCCAACTGCGGAAGTGGAAAAGGGAGACCCTCCTCTCCCGAACACACACCCCCAGGAGATGCTGAAGGTCTGTTTGAGGGAGAAGTTTCCGACTTTACCTGGAGCTGAGTCAATTTAGAGAGCCAAGTGAAATACAGGGGTAGAGGAAACAGCAGAAAGGCCCTGGGACCTCACTGGGTCCCCAAGCAGCCCCTTCCTGCATGGCACCACAGGGAACCAACGGGAGAGGAACAGGGAATAAAACTACACAGGAAGATACAAATCTCTAGCTGAACTTTGTAACAATTTGAACCAGGTGAGAAGCCTCACGGCCAGAACTCAGGGCAGGGTGCAAATCCAGCCCTTTCCTTTCATAGCTGGGAGGTGGATAGCCTGGGGCAGGTTTTCCAGCCCTTATTGCTTGGAAATGGTCTGGGGACTGTTGTGGGGGGGATGTGGGGAGAGAGACCAACTCTTCAGTTTGCATGGATGCTGGGTGAGGCCTGTGGCTGCTGGCTTTCCCCTACTTCCCTGACAACCTGCCTGACTCAGCAGAGGCAGCATTCGTCCTCCTAGGTTCACATCTCCGGTGACCTGGGAATTTCAACCCCATCCCCCACAGTAGCTGCAGCAAGACCTGCCCAAGGAGAGTCTGAGCTCAGACAGTCCTAGCCCCGCTCCCACCTGATGGTCCTTCCCTACCCATCTTGGTAGTGGAAGACAAAGGGCATATAATCTTGGGAGTTCTAGGACCCTGCCCACCACCGGCTCCTCCCCATAAAACCACAGCTGATATGCTCTGGAAAGCACTACCTCCTGACAGGAGGCCAAATAGCACAAAAATAGAACATTAAACCACCAAAGCTAAGAACCCTCACAGAGTCCGTTGCACCCCCAACCACCTCCACCAGAAAAAGCACTGGTATCCATGACTTAGAGACCTGTAGATGGTTCACCAGAGCTGGGTAGACTCGCTGGGTGGCTAGACCCACAAGAGGGACAAGCACTGCAGTTCAGCTCACAAGAAGCCATATCCATAGAGAAAGAGAGAGTGTACTACATTAATGGAACCCCCTGTGGGACAAAAGAATCTGAACAACAGCCTTCAGACCTAGACTTTCCCTCTGTCAGAGCCTATCCAAATGAGAAGGAACTAGAAAACCAACCCTGGTACTATGACAAAACAAGGCTCTTCAACACCCCCCAAAATATCACATTAGTTCACCAGCAACGAATCCAAACCAAGAAGAAATCCCTGATTTACCTGAAAAAGAATTCAGGAGGTGAGTTATTAAGCTAATCAGGGAGGGACCAAAGAAATAATTCAGGAGGATAGTTATTAAGCTAATTAGGTAGGGATCTTTCCAGTGCAAGGGAATCCAAAAAATTATACAAGAAGTGAAGGGAGAAATATTCAAGGAAATAGATAGCTTAAAGAAAAAACAATCAAAAATTCTGGAAACTTTGGGCACACTTTTAGAAATGCTAAATGCTCTAGAAGGTCTCAGCAATAGAATTTAACAAATAGAAAAAATGCAGACCTCAAAGACAAGGTATTCGAATTAACCCAATTCAACAAATACAAAGTAAAAATAATAAGAAAATATGAACAAAGCCTCAAAGAAGTCTGGGATTATGTTAAACAATCAAACCTAAGAATAATCAGTATTACTCAGAAAGAAGAGGATTCTAAAGCTTGGAAAACATATTTGGAAGAATAACCAAGGAAAACCTCCGCAGCCTTGCTACAGGCCTAGATATCCAAATACAAGAAGCACGAAGAACACCCTGGAAATTCATCACAAGAAGATCTTTGCCTAGGCACATTGTCATCAGGTTATCTAAAGTTAAAATGAATGAAAAAATCTTAAAAGCTGTGAGACAGAAGCACCAGGTAACCTATAAAGGAAAACCTATCAGATTAGCAGCAGATTTCTCAACAGAAACCTTACAAGAAAGAAGAGATTGGGGACCTATCTTTAGCTGCCTCAAACAAAACACTTATCAACCAAGAATTTTGATTTCAGCAAAACTAAGCATTATATATGAAGGAAAGATATAGGCTTTTCCAGACAAACAAATGCTGAGAGAATTAGCCATTACCAAGCCACCATTAGAAGAACTGCTAAAAGGAGCTTTAAATCTAGAAACAAATTCTGGAAACACATCAAAACAGAACCTCTTTAAAGCATAAATCACACAGGACCTATAAAACAAAAATACAAGTTAAAAAGCCCAAACAATAAACAAAACAAAAATAAAGTACACAGGCAACAAAGAGTACCATGAATGGAATGGTACCTCACATTTCAATATGAACATTGAATGTAAATGGCCTAAATGCTCCACTTAAAAGATATAGATCCACAGAATGGATAAGACCTCACCAGCCAATTATCTGCCTTCAGACTTGCTCAGTACATAAGGACTCACAAAAACTTAAAATAAAGGGGAGGAAAAAAGCACTTCATGCATATGAACAACAAAAGTGATTAGGGGTACCTATTCTTATGTCAGACAAAACAAACTTTAAAGCAACAGCAGTTAAAAGAGACCTAGAGGGACCTTATAATGATAAAAGGCCTTGTCCAACAGGAAAATATCACAATTCTAAACATATATGCACCTAACACTGGAGCTCCCAAATTTATGAAACAATTACTAATAGACCTAAGAAATGAGATAGACAGCAACACAATAATAGTGGGGGACTTCAGTACTCCACTGACAGCACTAGACATGTCATCAAAACAAAGTCAACAAAGAACAATGGGTTTAAACTATACCTTGGAACAAATGGACTTAACAGGTATATACAGAATATTTCATCCAACAACCACAGAATACACATTCCGTTCAACAGCACATGGAACTTTCTCCAAGCTAGACCATATGATAGGCCATAAAATGAGCCTCAATAAATTTAAGAAAATTGAAATTATATCAAGCACTCTCTCAAACCACAACAGAATAAAACCAGAAATCAACTCCAAAGGGAACCTTCAAAACCATGCAAATACATGGAAATTAAATAACACACTCCTCAATAAGCATTGGGTCAAAAATAAAATCAAGATGGAAATTAAAAAAATTCTTCTGACTGAATGACAATAATGACACAACCTATCAAAACCTCTGGGATGCAGCAAAGGCAGTGCTAAGAGGAAAGTTCATAGCCCTAAATGCCTACATCAAAAAGGCTGAAAGAGCACAGACAGATAATCTAAGGGCACACCTCCAGGAACTAGAGAAACAAGAACAAAACAAACCCAAACCCAGCAGAAGAAAGGAAATAACCAAGATCAGATCAGAACTAAATAAAATTGAAACAAACCCAGAAGAAGAAAGAAAATAACCAAGATCAGAACAGAATTAAATGAAATTGAAACAAAAATTATACAAAAGATAAATGAAACAAAAGCTGGTTCTTTGAAAAGGAAAATAAAATTTGTAGACTATTGGCAAGATTAACCAAGAAAAGAAGAGAGAAAATCCAAATATTCTTACTAGGAAATGAAACAAGAGATATTACAACTGACACCACCAAAATACAAAAGGTCATTCAAGGCTACTATGAACACCTTTATGCACATAAACTAGAAAACCTAAAAGAGATGGATAAATTCCTGGAAAAAATACAACCCTCCTAGCTTAAATCAGGAAGAATTAGATACCTGGAACAGAACAATAACAAGCAGTGAGATTGAAATGGTAAATGTGCAGGACCAGACAGATTCATAGCAGAATTCCACCAGACATTCAAAGAATTGGTACCAATCCTTTTGACACTAACCCACAATGTAGAGAAAACAGGAACCCTCCCTACTTCACCTGATGAAGCCAGCATCAGCCTTATACCAAAACCAGGAAAGGACATAAACAAAAAAGAAAACTACAGACTGATATCCTTGATGAGCATAGATGCTAAAATCCTTAACAAAATACTCGCTAACTGAATCCAACAACATGACAAAAAGATAATACACCATGATCCAGTGGGTTTCATACCACGGATGCAGGGATGGTTTAACATACGCAAGTCAGTAAACGTGATACACCACATAAACAGAATAAAAAATCATGTGATCATCTCAATAGCTGCAGTAAAAGCATTTGACAAAATCCAGCATCCCTTTATGATTAAAAGGCTCAGCAAATTGGAATACAAGGGACATACCTTAAGGTAATAAAGCTGTCTATGACAAACCCACCCTCACCATTCCTCTTCAACATAGGAGTGGAAGTCCTAGCCAGAGTAATCAGACAAGAGAAGAAAGAAAACAAAAGGAGAAAGGAAAGGAGAGGAAAGGAATCCAAATCAGCAAAGAGGAAGTCAAACTGTCTCTGTTTGCTGATGATGTGATTGTTTACTTTAAAAACCTTAAGAACTCCTCCGGAAAGCTCCTAGAACTGATAAAAGAATTCAGCAAATTTTTCGGATACACAATTAATGTACACAAATCAGCAGCTCTTCTATAGACAAACAGCAACCAAGCAGAGAATCGAATCAAGAACTCAACCCCTTTTACAACAGCTGAAAAAAAAAAAAAAAAAAAACAACTTAAGAATATGCCTAACCAAGGAGGCAAACAGCCTCTACAAGGAAAACTAAAAACCCTCGTGAAAGAACTCATAGATATGGAGAAATAGGAACACTTTTACACTGTTGGTGGGATTGTAAGCTAGTTCAACCATTGTGGAAAACAGTGTGGCGATTCCTCAAGGATCTAGAACTAGAAATACCATATGACCCAGCCATCCCATTACTGGGTATATACCCAAAGGATTATAAATCATGCTGCTATAAAGACACATGCACACATATGTTTATTGTGGCACTATTCACAATAGCAAAGACTTGGAATCCACCCAAATGTCCATCAGTGACAGACTGGATTAAGAAAATGTGGCACATATACACCATGGAATACTATGCAGCCATAAAAAAGGATGAGTTTGTGTCCTTTGTAGGGACATGGATGCAGCTGGAAACCATCATTCTTAGCAAACTGTCACAAGAACAGAAAACCAAACACCGCATGTTCTCACTCATAGGTGGGAATTGAACAATGAGATCACTTGTACTTGGGAAGGGGAACATCACACACCGGGGCCTATTATGGGGAGGGGGGAGGGGGGAGTGGGAAGGGATGGCATTGGGTGTTATACCAGATGTAAATGACAAATTGATGGGTGCTGACGAGTTGGTGGGTGTAGCACACCAACATGACACATGTATACATATGTAACAAACCTGCACATTGTGCACATGTACCCTAGAACTTAAAGCATAATAATAATAATAAAAAAGAAAGAACTCATAGATGACACAAACAAATGGAAACACATCTCATGCTCATGGGTGGGTAGAATCAATATTGTGAAAATGACTATACTACCAAAGCAATCTACAAATTCAGTGCAATCCCCATCAAAATACCACCATCACTCTTCACAGAACTAGAAAAAACAGTTCTAAAATTCATATGGAACCAAAAAAGAGCCTGCATAGTCAAAGAAAGACTAAGCAAAAAGAACAAATCTGGAGGCCAATCACACTACCTGATTTCAAACTATACTATAAGGCCAAAGTCACCAAAACAGCAGGTACTAGTACAAAAATAGGTATATAGACCAATTGAAGAGAATAGAGAACCCAGAAATTAACCCAAATAATTACAGCCAACTGATCTTCAACAAAGCAAATGAAAACATAAAGTGGGGGAAAGGACACCCTTTTCAACAAATGGTGCTGGGATAATAAGCTGGCCACATGTAGGAGAATGAAACTGGATCCTCATGTCTCACCTTCTACAAAAATAAACTCAAGATGGATTATGAACTTAAACCTAAGACTTGAAGCTATAAAAATTCTAGAAGATAACATTGGAAAAACCTTTCTAGACATTAGCTTAGGCAAGGATTCCATGACCAAGAACCCAAAAGCAAATGCAATAAGAACAAAGACAAATAGCTGGGACCTAATTAAACTAAAGAGCTTTTGCATGGCAAAAGGAACAGTCAACAGAGTAAACAGAGAACCACAGAGTGAGAGAAAATCTTCACAATCTATATATCTGACAAAGGACTAATATCCAGAATCTACAACAAACTCAAACAAATCAGTAAGAAGAAAACAAACAATCCCATCAAAAAGTCGGTTAAGGACATGAATAGACAGTTCTCAAAAGAAGATATACAAATGGCCAACAAACATATGAAAAAGTGCTCAATATCACTAATGATCAGGGCAATGCAAATCAGAACCACAATGTGATACCACCTCACTCCCACAAGAATGGCCATGATCAAAAAATAAACAGTAGATGCTGAGGTGGATGTGGTGAACAGGGAACACCACTACACTGCTGGTGAGAATGTAAACTAGTACAGCCACTATGGAAAACAGTGGGGAGATTCCTTAAAGAACTAAAAGTAGAACTACCATTTGATCCAGCAATCCCACTACTGGGTATCTACCCAGAGGAAAAGAAGACATATTCAAAAAAGATACTTGCACAAGCATGTTTATAGCAGCACAATTCACAACTGCAAAATTGTGGAACCAACCTAAATGCTCATCAGTCAACAAGTGGATAAAGAAACTGTGAGATATATGTATATATATATGATGGAATACTACTCAGCCACAAAAAGGAATGAATTAACAGCATTTGCAGTAACCTGGATGAGATTCGAGACTATTATTCTAAATGAAGTAACTTAGGAATGGAAAATCAAACATCTTATGTTCTCACTTATATGTGGGAGCTAAGCTATGAGAATGCAAAGGCATAAGAATGATGCAGTGGACATTGGGGATTTGCGGGGAAGAGTGTGAGGGGGGTGAGGGATAGAAGACTACAAATATGGTGCAGTGTATACTGCTCAGGTGATGGGTGCACCAAAATCTTACAAATCACTGCTGAAAAAATTACTCATGCAACCAAATAACACCTGTACTGGAATAACTTATGGAAAAATAAAAATAAATAAAATTGAAATTATTTTAATATGATATATGAATTAGTATAATTGAAATATAAAATAGATCTGTTTATTCAATACAATTGTCATGGGAACAAGGAAAAACACTTACATAACTAATGCATACGTTTCCTGTGAATGAATAATTTGTACAAAATTTATTTCAATATGTATTTCATTAATATATCAGAAAAAATCAGTAGAACACTAAGAACAGGTTATTTTCTTTGGTTTTTTTTCTTGAGGATTTGACTTTGTGCTTATTAAATGAAAAAATCAAATTCTTCGACACCAACGAGAACCACAAATGTCTTCCATATTGATCTTCAGCAATTATAATTTTTAAACAGTGAACAGATACATACCAAATATTTATACAGATGCCAGAGGGAGAAAAGGCAGGAGTTTTTGTTTTGTTTTTGTTTTTTTTGTTTTTCACACTCTACAAAAACTTAGCAGTTTATATCTTAGACCAATAGCCCTGTATTTTCTATACATAAAGATTTATTAGAAACTTGAATAAGAATGCCACCATTATATTCATACCTAATCAGTGTTGATAATAAATAAATTATTTTTGTAACCTAATGTACAGGCATACGTTGGAGATACTGTGTGTCCAATACTAAAATAAAGCAAATGTTGCAATAAAATAAGTGAGAACAAATTTTTTGTTTTCTCATGCATATAAAACTTATCTTTATGCTATAATCTATTGAGTGTACAAAAGGATTCTGTCTTAAAAATCTATATACCTTAATTAAATATATTTTATTGCAAATCCACATATAAAATCTATGTGTTTCTAGAAGGAATTTTGCATTCTTTTGAAAATGCTTTAATATTTTTGTTCATTTGTTCCTTTTAGTATTTTATTGTTTAAAATGTTTAATGAGAGGTATATTTATCTATTTGTCTTATCCATTTTAAGTTATTAGAATGCTATTCTTCCTATATATGATGTATATGGAAATATTTGAAGGAAATGGAGCCATTATAAAGACCAAATTGTTAATAGAATGCTGCTTATAGATCTCTTATTCAGAAAAAGAAAAAAAGTAGTCATTTTTTTCTGCCTTCCTTTTGGTATTTCCTTGCTTTTAGTCTTACTTTCTTTGAATAAGTACATTAGGATTTTGATATATGTTAGAGGTATATGAGGCCCTATTCATCTTCAGTTAATGCTACCAATAATTACAAGCAAAAATGGTGGGTTAAAATTCCATACATATATTTCAATTCTTTTAATTCTTGGGAAATTGCTTCAGCACTGTTTTTCTGCACTTTCTGTGCTTTAGGTGAGCCTGGTCACAAAAATAGTTCTGAAAAATACCTTGAACCTGCTTGGAATGAGTGCCTGGGAATCATCTTCTATCTTTTCTATCTTTTCATTGTTAGAAATTCGTAGTAATTAGCACCAGTTAGGCAAGGAGCTCACCCTTCTGTAGTCAATTGCACAGATATCAACATTATGACAGCATTTCAAAACATTCTATTTTCATCTTCTTCCTTCCTTCATTTGTCTGTTTCCTCTGATTTCCTGATTATATTGGGGACTTCTACCTGGAAACCAAGTTTTTGACCCTAAGAAATATATAATATTGAAAACTCTATGGTTTTTCATGAAAGAATGGAATGTGTTGTTAGGAAAATTAATTATTGTGCATATCTCTAGGGAACCTAGTAATGCCTTTTATCAGTTCAAATAATTACAAAATCCAGAAATAACCTGTGATGTTATCTTTCTGCCTCTTGAGAGTTCAGTATAAATGTGCTCCCTCTGGCTGTTCCTACAATAGCAGCAAAAGTGGTTGTTTTGATGTTATTTTGTCTCCTACCAAATTATCATAATTCTTCTTGGGTAACATATACTTTATCTTAATAAACCTCAACATAGCATTTCAGTGAAATGTTTTACATGTATAGAGAGTCAACACTAAGTCTGTTGGTAAGCAGCTTCTGAATATAGTTATACTTTCTCTAATGGTGAAATATCCAGGGAAAATAGGTAAGAGAGTTGGAAGATGTTCAAGGCAATGAAAATACCTTCACAGATGGTACTGCAGAATGGAAATATGAAAAAGGAAGGTGTTTGGCTTCAGAGACCTAGAGTCTCTTGTCTCTTGTTTTTCTTATTTTTCTACCTGTCTAGGCTCGCAGTGAAGGTATTGTTACTGTCCTCTGTGTTGAAATATTTTTTTGTTTTACCTGAAGTTCTGGGATAAATTTACAGAGCGTGCAGGTTTGTTACACAGGTATACATGTTCCATGGTTGTTTGATGCACCTATCAATCTGTCGTCTAGGGTTTAAGCCCTGCGTGCATTAGGTATTTGTCATAGTGCTCTCCCTCCCCTGGCCCCACCCCCGCACACGCCCTGATGTGTGATGTTCCCTCTCTGTGTCCATGTGTTCTCATTATTCAGCTCCCACTTATGAGTGGAGAATATGTGATATTTGGTTTTCTGTTCCTGTGTTAGTTTCCTGAGGATGATGGCTTCCAGTTTTGTCCATTCCCCTGCAAAGGATATGATCTCATTCTTTTTTATGACTGCATAGTATTTCATAGTGTGTATGTGCCACATTTTCTTCATCCAGGCTATCATTGAGGGGCATTTGGGTTGGTTCCATGTTTTTGCTATTGTAAATAGTGCTGCAGTAAATATATGTGTGCAGGTGTCTTTACAGTAGAATGATTTGTGTTCTTTCGGGTATATACCCAGTATTGGAATTGCTGGGTCAAGTGGTATTTCTGGTTCTAGATCTTTGAGAAATCACCACACTGTCTTCCACAATGGTTGAACTTATTTACATTCCCACCAACAGTGTAAAAGCATTTCTATTTCTCCACAGCCTCACTGGCAGATATGCAAAGCATATGAACAGGCACTTCTCAAAAGAAGACTTTTACACGGCCAAAAAATATATGAAAAAAAGTCATCATAACTGTTCATGAGAGAAATGCACATCAAAACCACAATGAGATAGTATCTCATGCCAGTCAGAACGATGCTTATTAAAAAGTCAAGAAACAATAGATCCTGCTGTGTTGAAATTTCTAAGAGACAATTGATATTTTATCTCTTACAAAAATCAGAACTAATTTAGGAGTAGATGTATAATTCAGGCACACCTTTATTAGTAATGCAAAGATTGAGGAGTATTACTTTATATGTGTGAACAATATAGCTTACCAATCATTCACCCCAGAAAAAAAGATTTACCTACCCAGTTACCGACTATCCTGGACAATTCCAGCCTTCCTGCCTCAATCCTCATGGAGCAGAACCCACTCCCCTAAACTTATAGCTGAATAGAATATGCCTTCACTGAAAGCAGACAGGTTAAAATGATGAAAATAATAAATGATAACTATGACAGACATGGTGATGATGATGAGGAGGGGGAGAGAGAGATTAAAAGAAAGGAAGGGACTGAGCACCTTTTACTCAAACCCTCCATTTACATACATATCTATATAGATGTCATTTTCTCTCGCTTGGAAAGGAGTTGGAAGGAGAGTGGAAGCATTTCAAGAAAGTTAATCTAGTGCAAGTCTTTCATCTGTAAATGTCAGGTCAGGGAAAAGGAGATGGCCATCCTGCCTTCTGGATTAGTCTATTTATAATTATATAACATAACCAATAGATATTAAACTGAATTATTATAGCTCATGAAAATTTTCCTAGGTATTCTCAGGGGATTTGATATTAAAATAGAATATATAGTTCTGTACCAAAATATTAAGATCAGAACAAATTACAAAATCTGAATTTAAAATTTCATAATCATGCCATAAAAAAAGTTTTCTCAAATTTATCAAGTGACAAAATGGAGTTATCCTCTAGGGTCAAATAAAATCACAGAAGAAGATAGTGCCTTGTATGGTTACTCATTACTTTTCAAAATTTAATCTTCAGCTTTGCAGATGTACAAAGTAATTAAAATTTTGATATCCCCAAAGTAGTTACCCTCTTAGGAATTGCATCTTTATGATCAAATTTACAAGAGACTGGTGTGTAAACGGTCTCAGATCTAAGTGAGAAATTGTGTATCTACAAAGCATTTTGGAATATTGGTAGTCACTGATTATTGGTGGGATGCTTTTTGTTGTCAGTTTCCTCGTTTAAAGAAATTATCCTATCCAATGACTTCTTTGTAAGATGATTATGTATTTAAACATTTACTTTGTTACCTAGTTTATAGCAATTAACTCATTATATGTTAATTACTATTTCGAGCTACTTAACATTTATTAACCAATTAATATATGGCAAACAGAGCTTTATATATATTTATTCATTCAATCCCCACAATAATCCTGAGACACTGATGGTATTACTAGTCTCAATTATGTATGCAGTAATTAAATCACAAGTTTAATATCCCAGAGCCACACATTTGGTATGTCGTGTAGCTGGATTCAATCACACGCAGGCATCTGATTTCACCACTCAATGTAAATAGCAAAATTAGAATTACATGCTGAATATATGATTCAAAAAAGGGGAGTGAAATAATCTTTAAGACTCTGGATTATTATTATTATTTTAATCCTTAACACATTTTATACCAGTTTACTGCATCTAACATAAATCTATCAAGACTGGATACTCGTATTCACTGGCATGGCATTCTCTCCCCATGCCACCAGAGTCAATAACTAATTCTTAACTGATTTCTTAGTTTCTTTAAAAATTATTATTTTTTATTTTTATTTTATTTTTTTACTAATCTAGTGTCTATTCAGATAATATACAAAGCAATTGATTACATTTAGCTTACTTAAAATCACATTATAATTTTCCAGTAGATCTAATTTAGCCAATGTATTGGGAGTTTGAGAAGGAACAACTACTCAGTATATTATATATATATATATTTATGAATATGAATTTTATTCGGTGAGTTAGAATTTAACTTAAATCTGAGCTGAAATAATAATATTTTAAATTTCTTGTTGGGAGTTGTAACTTTTATTTTTATGTATAATTGCTTTATGTCAGCTAAAATTTAAAGACTGGATACTTAATATAAATAATCATAATGCAATAAAGAATTATATGACTCATAATTCGGATTATCTGTCCTAAAATTGTAGCTCTACCTCTTGACTAGTTTGATTAAAGTACATAAAATCGCCAGGTCTGCTTTTCCTACTCTGTAAAACAGCAACTTATTAGTATTATTAAGAGGGTTATTTCAGGTAATGTATATGTAGATTGTTTATTAGTAAATATGTGTGCATATGTATATAATAATTATACAAATTATTAAAGGTAGAATTTTGCTTGTCTTATAATTCTTAAAATCATAGTTTATGTATAATTTTCAAAATTTAAGCAGATAATATCCTTTCATTAAAATCCAAAGCATTTATTAAATCTCAAACTACGTGTAATAAGGAACATATTCAAAGTAGTTAGACATTTTACACTTTTTGTAAACCAATATTTTTATTAAAGTAATCCTAGTTTTAGTCAATAACTGTTTGATGGAGAGCAGCCAGTTTAATTAACTACATAAAATTCTTACTTTAAAAGGCCAGTTTTAATATCTACTCTCTGGAGTTTAGAGTAAGGAAAAGAGAGAAAATGAATTGACTGATATTAATGATGAGGAGACAACATATGAGTTCTGCTTTGTTCTCTCCTAAATGGAAAAATAAATATGATTGTTAAAATTAACAAACAAAAAACAAAGACACTTTTGGGAGAACATAATTTTATTCCCAATATTTTCCCAACAGATTTTATAGAAAATAAATGTACCTTTAATCCCACCTGCACTGCAAATACAACATAATGATTTGTAGTATTTTAATAATTTTCAGTTATTTATTTTTATTATATATTGCATTATTTTATTTTTTATTGAATTCTATTATGTATTCAGATTTTTAATATGAAAGCTTTATTTTTTGCTATATTTTAGTTATATGTCATTTCTACTGTATCAGTCCTAGTTCAGTGTCAAAGGCAGAAATCTTTTAAGCTGAAAAGGTTAAATACAGGGAATGTTATACTTAGAAAAATTACTGAGAAAGGTAGCTATGTGGGAGTGAAGTAACTACAGGGAGCCATAGAAACTAGTGGGGCTAAAACATTCCTCAGCTCCTAACTCCACTGTTGCTTCCATAGCTACATCTGAATCTGGTGACTAGACTCTGGAAAGCTGCAATCAATATCCTCTTGATATGTGGATCTCCATGTTTTCACTCACCTGTAGAAAAATTAGAGTAGGCAAGAGAAATAACTTCCTTTTAAAATCTTATATGAGTATTCAATTGCATCATGAAGTTCACTTCCAGAACTGTGGCAGCAGAGACTGGAAAACTGGGCTTTAAGCTTCTAGACTTTACAATACAGTGGAGGAAGGTGATAGGGCAAGTAATCCACAGAAGATGCCACACATGCTTTCAATATTCTACATGTTATAGAGCTTCAAAGGAAAACCAGAAATTTCCAATGGAGTAATGTACATAATTACCTCTGTTAGGCATGTCTTAAAATAAATTACTAGATCTTGAGTTCTAATTCTTTTTTTCTTTCTTTCTTTTCTTTTTCTTTTTTTTCTTTTTCTTTTTCTTTTTTTTTTTTGAGACGGAGTCTCGCTCTGTCGCCCAGGCTGGAGAGCAGTGGCTGGATCTCAGCTCACTGCAAGCTCTGCCTCCCGGGTTTACGCCGTTCTCCTGCCTCAGCCTCCCGAGTAGCTGGGACTACAGGCGCCCGCCACCTCGCCCGGCTAGTTTTTGTATTTTTTTTTAGTAGAGACAGGGTTTCACCGTGTTAGCCAGGATGGTCTCGATCTCCTGACCTTGTGATCCGCCTGTCTCGGCCTCCCAAAGTGCTGGGATTACAGGCTTGAGCCACCGCGCCCGGCCATTCTAATTCTTTTCTGCAGCTTGCATGATTGATATGATTTACCTGTGTCACATACTCCAATAATAGAACTAAAATTATTTGATTTAATGCAAAATATCTGCTTTCCCTTTTTTTTTTTCCCCACTGAAGACACTATGTCAGAATGTAAGGATGAAGAATATCATTAGCGATTTCTTCTTTAATCTGGTTACATCTGTGAAAAAAATCATTCATAAATTTAGTAACAGTTATTATTAACAAAATATTTATACATTTTGGCTAATAATAAACTATATCTTACATAATGCAGACTGATCAATTAGTAAAACCTCAGGACCAGATGGACTTTTGATACTACTAAACACTGAATTACTATGATTCTCAATCTAGTCTAATATTTTGAAATTGGCCTCCAGAAGTCATTCTCAAAAGGTGGACCAAAGACTGTAGGATATTCCTCAAATATATTCAAAGCTACAAGTTATTTCTTTGTTTCTTATGGACAAATAGCAAGCCATTTTTTTTCCTTCATTCTACATACATGTAAGAGCTATTTATTATTGACTTACAAAATTTATGTGAGTTACTGTACTTTTCTAATATATGGAGGATCTGCTCCTTTTTATACTCCTGAACTCTACACCTTGTAGTGCTCAGATGGCAGGTAACATCTAAAAGCATTATAGGGAAAGGATATATGTAAACATACCATATATATGGTAAGAGAAATAAGCAAACACAGAAAGAAAAATGTTGCATATGCTCACTCAACTGTGGGAATTGAAATATGTATCTCATGAAGATAGAGAACAGATTGGTAGTTACCAGAGGCCAGAAAGGAAGCAATGAAGAGAAGTTGATTTATGAGTGCAAATATACAGTTTGATAGAAGAAATAAAACCTAGTGTTTAAAAGATCAGTAGAGTAACAATAGTTTACAAGAATCGATTGCATATTTCAAAATAGCTGGAGTGGAAGAATGCAAATGCTTCTAGCATAAAGAGAAAATGAATAATTAAAGTGACAGATATCTCAAGTACACTGATTTGATCTTTACAAGTTATATAAATATTAAACTATCACAAGTATCCCAAAACTATGTACATCTATTATGCATGAATAACTATTTTACAAAAGCTCCCAATTATGGAAACTATCAATTTCCACCTCTCCTGATCCAGATCCATTCTTTTTCATGGAAAAGTAACTTGAGTCATAGTATAAAAACTGAGTAATGTATTTTCAGAGATTAACCTAGAATTATATTTTCCCAAAAAGATAATTTTAAAATATTCCGAAAAAAATGTCTGTAGATAAATGAGTATGGTGTATTCTGATTTGAACAATTTAAGCAAATTTATCTACTGTGGATCACATAAGTCTTTAATGTACTAATAAGAATTATAAACCTCTACGAGGCCCTTATTGTATCTGGCATGTATGTAGAATTTTTCAAATGTGTTTCATCTTGTGATCTCTCTAAAAAATTTCTATCAATGTATCAAAAGACTAATACCCAATTAGAAGTAATTTCTGGAAATATTGATGAAAAATCTCAATCCTTACACATACCTCTTCTCCTCTTCACTGTCACCTTTCTTGTATCCATTAACACACATTCATACATATACACACATATATAAAAGTTAAGTTATGGTCACTGATTAAATTATAAAGGTTTTTTTTTTTTCAGTTAAATTTTTAGACCTGTATTTTCTGCAATTATCCTCCATCTCTTCCTCTTGCAATCTTTCTGGTCAGTACTCAAGAAAATTTTTCATAAATACTTAGAATTGTGGAAACATAAATCTGTTTCTTTTTCTTTCTATGCATCTTGATATGCATCTATATAATTCACATTTTTTGCATAACTTTAAAATAATGCAACCTTCCTAATGTAATGATTCCTGGATTAAATAATTTTTACATCTCTCAGTGGTTATCCTAGGTAAGCTAGTGACATTTTCAGCATCTACATATTTTCTTGCCTGATAAAGTTACAGTATTGATATAAACAAATCCCAGATAACTCTGCAAGTTACAAGAAATGATATACCTATTTTCCTCCTACAGTTTTCTATAATGATCTGAGAAGCTTCATGCTTAGATTTGTCAGTAAAAAGAATGTTTTACTTGGCTTTGCTTGTGCAATTTAATTCTGGATTTACTGGTTGCTAAGATAGTTAACATTTGAGATAAACTTTATATATTGTGAATTCAGATTCTTTTTATCCCTGCTCATTGTTTACCTCAGCTGAAGAGCCCAAGATATTCCATCTGTCATTAAAAATGATCTTGGCTAAGAATCACACTCATAAAGATATAAATTACTGATATATTGTGAAAGGGTCTTACATTGCATTATCTTGCCTAAAAGCCTCACACATGACCACCCATGTCATTTTCCTTGGAATTTTAACAGAGGGGTATTAACAATGAAATAGCAAAAGAACTAACATAATAAATTTCATTTTTTAAGGGGACTTTACTCATTCCTGACCACTGATAGGATAATTTTAGAGCACTGATATAATATGCAAAAACAGCAATCACATAATTTTTGAAACCAACTCTGGGATTAAAGGGGAAGCATGAAAACAATTATGTTTTGTTAAAGATTTATAGGAACGTTGTGACCTGACCAAGGACAAAGAAGTTCCCAACCTCCTCAGACCCTTGCTTGCCCCCGATGCCTGCAGTCCTTGGTCGCCTCTTGATACCAACCCTCTACTCTTCCTCATATCCTCTCCCATAAAAACCCTCTGGCTACTTTAGAATGCTAGTTCACCATCTTCCCAGTTTTGCTGGCTTTCTTAATAAACATGCTTTTTCTACCACTGACCTCATCTCTTGTGTTTGGCTTGCCAGTGGTGAGCAGTTGAACCTGGGCTCAGTTACAGAAGGTTTCAAATCTGAAGAAATAAACTCTAATTTGAAAATTTCAATACATTTAAGCACGCATGCTACAGGTATTTGCAAATAGAATTTTCATTTCCTTGCATTGAAATACCTTTTTTTTTTTTTCAGGAGAAATGAAGCTTTCTGAATATTTTAAATGAGTCTGAGAATTATTCCTAATTAGCTATGTTTTAAATGCTGTATTGGATTATCAAAGGACCTTTGTTAGATAATTCAGACTCTACTTCATTTTCAGAATGTCTGTGACCTTTAGAATGATTCACTGGGTAGGTACGAATTGATATGTCAGTGGGTGGCCTGACCTACCTGGCATAACTCTATTTAAGAAAAAGACATGCAAACACGTGCATACACATCACACACAATTACATAAAAGTAGTGAGTGTACCATATCCTTCAGGCAGAGAGGCATTGTGAAGTGATAAGACTTTTTTTTTTTTTCTTATTTTACTTTTCTTTATCAGCATCAACTATTTGCCTTTTCCTTTGCTCTATGTGGAACTTGTGCACAATTGAGAACAGAAGTAACTGACAGAGCATAAGAAGAAAAATGAGTAGAATACTGTTTTAAACAAACCACCTCATCGAGGTATAATTTACATGCAATTAGCTACATATATTTATGTGAAAGTTTTGACCTGTGTATGCAATCTTGATATCATCTCCACAACTGAGTGACTAAGTATATTCACCACCCTAAATTTTCCTTATTTCCATTGTAATTCATCTCTCCTGCTTTTCTCCTTGACTTATTTCTAAGAAAACCACTGGTTAGATTCTTATTGGTTTTGTAGAGTTTAATATCAGTAGAATCATGCAGTATGTACTCCTTTTTTATTTAGCAATAGTTATGCTAATATTATTTCATTGTATTTGTGAATCAATATTTCATTTTTTTATTGCTGAGTAGGGTTCCACTTAATGGATATACTCAAGTGCTTATCCATTCACCTGTTGAACAACATTTAAGTGTTTTCCAGATTTTGGCTACTGAAAATAAACCTACAAATGTTTGATGAAAATGGACAAGTTTATTTTATGTTTTTTCTTAGGTAAATCTCAAGATATAGAATGGCTAGATCATATGGTAGGTATATGTTTAACCTTTTAATACAGTGTCAAATTGTTTCCAAGGTATTTATACAATTTTACATCACTACAAGTAGAGTGAGAGAATTCCATTTCCTCCACATCTGTGGCATCACCCAGTGTATGCAATGTTATTTTAACCATTCTAATAGGTGTTTAGTGTTATCTCATTTTAGTTTTAATTTGTATTTCTCTACAGGCTAACTGTGTTGAGCATCCTTCTTTGTGCTTGTTCACCATCTGCATATCTTCTTTAATGAAGTATCTATTCAAAGACTTTGCCCACTTTTAAGCTTGTTACTTACCCAAGTGATTATTTCCAATGCTCTTTATTCCTTTAAGTAAATCCGTATTTGCTTATGGTATCATCTTCCATCTGTCCGAAGGACTTCCATGGATAGTTCTTGTAGTGAAAGTATGATGGTGATTATTTGTGGTATGTCTGAAAAGGATTTATTTTGCCTATGTTTTTGAAAGATGTTTTTGCTGAGTATAATATTTTGTTTGTGCAGGTTTTGCTTTTTCTTTCATATTTTAAAGATGTTCTGTCTCCTCACTTGCTTTGTTTCTGACATTAAATATACTGTCATCTTAATTTTGTTTTCTGTATGTAATTTTTTTTTGTTGTTCTCTGGATACTTTTCTCTTTTTATCAATGGCTCTGAGCAATTTTACTATGACTTGTCCTGTTATAGTTTTCTTTATGTTTCCTGTGCTTGAACTTCTTGAATATAACAGTTTCCTTGAGCCCCTTGGTTCAGTAAGTTTATAATTTTAAACATGTTTCAAGATTTTGTGTCACTTCTTCTAATTTGTTTAATCTTCTCCTTTCTCTCCTCTGTTATAGGGACCATAACTATATATATTCCATATATCTGTGTGTGTGTATATATATACATGTGTGTGTATATATACATATATATACACACACACACATAAATGGAAACTTGAAATTGTCTCCATGTTCACTGATGTTATTCCAATTTTTGAGGTTCTTTTATTTCATTTTGGATATTTTACTGCTACTTCAAGTTCATTGACATTTTCTTTTTGCAATGTCTAATCTGATGTTAACACCATCCAGTTCACTTTTTGCTTTAGTTTAGGCATCTCTAGAAGTTCATTTCAGGCCTTTTTCATATATTCAATGTCTTTAACTTTTTGAACATATGGAACCTAGTTAAAAATATTTATTTAAATAAATTTGTCTTTAAATTCTAACATCTGTGTGAGGTCTGGTTTTGTTTTTTTTTGTTCTTTTTCTTCTCATTGTGTTGTATTTTCCTGCTCATTTGCAAGCTTCGTAATATTTAGCTAGATGGCAAACATTGTTAATTTTAACTTTTTGTTTCTTAGATACTTTTTGTATCTCTGTAAACATTGGTGATCTTTGTTCTGGGACACTGTTACGTTGCTTGGAAATGATTTGTCCTTGTGAACCTTGTTTTGAAGATTCGTTTGGGTTGTTCAGAGCATCTGGTAATATATGGGTAATTATTCCCCCACTCTTATGGCACAAGCCTTCATTCTACTAGATAACCCTGAATTATGAGATTTTCAGTCTATCTTGTGAGAACAGGTGCTGTTTCTCGTCCTATGTACATTGGGCATTGTTTGCTCGAATGCTTCCATAAGGTTCTTCCTCTGGCCTCTGGAAATTTCCTCACATGCATAGTCTGAATATACTCTGCTGAATATTCAAGCGTACCTCAGCAGATCTCCAGAGCTTTATTTCAGTGCTGCTCTCTTCTCTCCAGTACTCTGTTCAGCAAAATGTAATACTTTGTTCTCCCCCGATCCTCATCTGAGTCTCCACAGGAAGCCTGCCATATTTCTGGGTTTTCCCATGTTGCACTATGGCCTAGAAACATTCTCAAGGCCATAAGTTGAGACAACCATAGGAATCATGTTGATTGTTTCTCACACCATAGTAATTATTCTCCTTCATTGCCTGATATGCAATGGCTTTCAAGACATTGTTTTATATAATGTGTCTGATATTTGATTATTTCAGGCAGGAGGGAAATTTAGGCCATGTTACTCCATCTTGGCTAGAAATTAAAGTCTCTGAGTAGACCTTTAAAATTTTAGTTGTACATTTATTTTAACTTTTACAAATTACGTATGGTTATGCAATATAATGATTCATTTAGTCCTAAACCTCTACTTTCAATTTTTTATTAAATTCCTACATGTCATGCTTATTTGATTATAAATTATTTAGTACAAGGAAATGGTAGATTTACTAGGGTAACAAACATACATTATACTGTAGTTCAAACAGTTCATGGTTTTTTTGGGCATATAATTAATACTTATTTTTTCTTAGTATATTGAAAAATAATTTCGTTCATGATAGACTGATAATGATTGCAACAATGCTGCCATGTATCAAAAAGTTAATATTTATTTATGTAGGTTTGACATCCCTGTGGCCATTGAGAACATATCTCCAGGACTATCAACAAAGTTTTAGCATTCAACTTCAGTAGAACTTATCAAATGAGTTTGGTTTCCTGGTAGTTGAGCCAGAGTTTCTTTTTCTTTCCGAAATGCATCTATTAGGTGTTCTATTGAAAAGGAAGTCAGAATCATCTTACAAATAGAAAACATTCGAGTTTCGGTACCATAGTATAGTATACACTTATAAAGTATTTTATAAATAATATATCATCCTGTTGCAGGGATAGATGAAAAGAATCTGAGTCTTTGTTAAATATTTGATTCTTCATTAGATGTTGTATATTTGTTTGCTCTTGTGGAAAGTACAGATTCTCCCATACACTTTTGTTAAACTTAAATATTTTATGCACAAAATAGTGTGAGATCAGTAAGTAGGAAGGGGTTTATGTTGAGTAAATTTGTTCCGCTAATTACATGAATATTAAAAACATTTAGTAGAATAGGTCAAGCTTAAAATTAGTTACCTTTCAACTGAATATTACAATGAGTATAACATAGTAAAATATTTAGTGCCTAACACTTTTTTCCATGATGCTTTTTTTGTTGTTATTGTGACATAGATTTTGCATAGATGAGTGCTGCATGGATATTTTGAAACCCATAGTTACAGTTGCAAAGCTATTTGGCAATAGGACAAGCTCTACTATGGGGAAATTGTGTACAAATAAGTTGAAATGTAGCTAAGTACCTTTTAACTTTCCTTGGTGGCTTGTGCTTAAACATACATACATACACACACACACACACACACACACACACACACACACACACACATATAAATATACACTATACACACACACACATATCATATAAGCCTACATGTATATATGTATATATAGTAGGAAAACTCATTTTACTATGTAAAACTTTAATTCACATAATCCAGCTCATATTTCTGAAATACTATATTCTGCATTATAAGTGATACTAAGTAATTGTCTATTATTTATCATTTATTGAAGATCAGCATAGTCTAAATATTAAGAAGGAAATGTAAAATTATATGTATTTTTTTCTACTTAGAGATTAGGATTGTCTACAAAGAGTTACTAAATTGAATGCTACTTTCACTTCAAATTTAATGAATACAAAGATAAGACATTTGGAGAAAGAAAAATATTTAGGCCCGAGAATGAATTACTAAAAAAGTTTTCCTGACACTCATAAGTTGGGATCTGATTAATTAGAATTCTTTTCATTCTGGGATAAATCAGAGAGTAAGATAAGTGTTCAAATTATATGTTCCCATCCTCACCTATCGATCTGGGTCATCTTGCTAACCAGGATAATATGCTTGACTTTTTCTGTGTGCAGTTTTACAGTTTATCACATTTTGAGTACTACCGTATAAGAATGTGCTATCTAAAATATTTCTCATCTGATAAGGAGAATTGTAGCTTTTGACTTGACATTTTTCAAGAAAAATAGCAGTAAGCACAATAAAAGATGTTACTGCTTTTCACCATAATGAACAGACGTTCTCTGTTATTTTTCAATACTCTTGAGTGTAATTTCTCCTTTCAAATAACTGAGGTATCAGTTTAGAGAATAGATTATGTTCACCTTTTATTATGGAAACTTAACTAATCCTGTACTGCAGTGCTTCCAGTAAATACACATGTGATAGTAGATACGGAGTGGTACATATTCAATCCCATTAGTATTTACTTCTAGTTCACTTCATATAGCAAAGGCAATATATGATAGAAAAAAATAATAAAATATGGAACAACCTTACCTGAATCATGTATGATCAAAAGTCTTTTATTTAAAGTCATGTTAATTATGTTATCACACCTTTGGAATATTTACCAGGTTTTATCTTTCAGTAATTGTATCTCATTGCTTTTAAATATTAAAGAACACTGAAAGAAATACAACAGTCTAAGAGTCAAGCATCAAAATTCACTTTATAATAGAGGATTGAATTAATTATGGTAGGGAAATCAGAAAAACAAAAACAGGAATTGTGTGATATTTAAAATATTTTGTCAATTAATGACATTGAGTAATATCAACAATTTTTTCCTGCAGTAAGGTTAGTTTAAAAAATATACATATGTCATATATGTTAATTTTCAATCTCATACTGCTTTCCAATCTATATAAATTAGCCAGTTTCATCTACAAAGAGAGCAAAAAATGTGGGTCTGTCTCAGTGAAACCAGTTTTCAGATATAAATCATAAACAAATCACAGTAAAAAATCTTATATTCAACAACATTAGAAAGTTGTTTCCATTCAATGTATGATTTCTTTATCCCTGATTTATAGGTGTATCTGTCCAGGGTCCAGCCGAGAAAACAGACATTATACTAGTTCTTTCAATAGAGGGAATTTAATAAAGAAAATTGTTTACATGGGTACTGGAGCATTTAATGAGCAAAAATGAACCTCTGAGGTTACTGCAAGATAGCATCAGCAAGTAAGTAAACTCCCTTAGGGATGGAATAAAGAGGAAGAAGTAGAGGTTACCCAAATCTACAGCATCTAAGAAGGAGTCTCCAAAGCTGGAGCTCAGATGTTGGAAGTGAGATGCTTCCAGGCTGGTGTCACCTCTGAAAGACCTTCATAATATTCAGTCTGAGTAAGCCAGGGTAATTTGGTGTCTGGAAACAACTGCTACCTCCAGGGGAAAATGTCATTGCTGGAGAGATGATGAAAAGCAGTGTCACCCTAAAACTTTGGCTGGGGGGGGGTCCCTCTAAATCCTACTCTTAGTGCTTGGGCCCAATGTGGGCTGGCAGGAACATCTTGGTCATATTGCCTGGAGCCTCATCCAGGACCTCTAAGTTCTGGTCTCTGTTTTCCAGTTTTTCTCTCTGACCATATACTCTAGGTATAGGCTCAACTGATTGTCTTATGGTACTCAGAGACTTGAGCTTATGAGTTGCCTTGAGCCTGAGATTGGGGAAGGGCATTCTAGTGAGAGGAACAGATTCCTCTCACTGGCTGCTGTGGTCTTTCTTTCAAATGATCACATAAGATTACGCTGCCAGGATGGTGCTGATTTGGGCAGTTTCACACTCAAGTCAGACATAGGGTGACTTCAGGGCTTTAGGTTATCGGAGGTCTGTTGCCAGCCTTTGGGCTGGAGTCACATGTGTGGTTTATGTATCAGACCTTGCCTGTCTTTGTTTTGATCACAGTGCCTCCTCTAGTGGGAGTGGCTACAGGCATTCTTCACCGTGTGCACTCTTCACTTCTGGCAGCCAGGGTAGACACTAACTCGTCCACAGTCTTCATTCTACATTTTGAGCACTTTCATGTGGCCATGCCTTTCTCTGCAAAGTGCTTTCAAGACTATTGCTTGACACTGACAAAAATTCATTAAGATTGCTGTTTTCTCTCACCTGTGATAAATGGGGTACTGTCCTGTTCTGAGTCAGTATTCAGCCATGCTGGACAGGAATAAGTGTTCTTTAGCAAAAGGGACTGCTCCTTTCTCTTCCTTTATTTTTTCTACTGTGATCAACACACTGTGTGAAGGGGTTTAGTCAACTTTGAAAGAGATAATATTATTGGAATGTGTTGATTATGACCTTTGACATGAAAAAATAGTTTGAACATTTGTCATTCCACCTTGACAGTATTGAAATTCTGAAGGGTAAATTAAACACGACTAGAAGGTAAATTACTGTTTACATGTTTCTGCATGATTTAAGTAACACATGCTTTTGTGCTCATAGTCAATGAAGCATAGTAATAATTTTGAGAGAATCCTTGAAAACTAGTATTCTCATGTAGTCCAATAGATGATCCAGCATCACGAATAAAGATATAACCAGAACTAAATAAATATTAGAAAACTGTAAAAGCACAAATCTGCTCGTTTCAAGACAAGCAGATTTCAAACAGCTTTGGCGTTCTGAATAATAACAGAGTTGCTAATTTTTTTTGAATGGGATATAAGAAAGTAGCTAAAAATGGCATATTTGATAACAGAATAGGAGATTTGTGTGTTTCAATTGTTGTAAATTTACCTCAAGAAGTACATAATAATAATGGGAATAATAACTTATTGAGGTGCTGTGGAGTGAAGGGAGGGATAGAGGATATAAAATAATTAATAGGATATTAATATTTATGGAGAGTGTATAATGGGTGATAGTTATATTTTACATTTGAATTTTTATGGTGAAATTGCTAAAAATGTAATTTTAAAAATAGACAAATAGAAAACAATAACATGACAAAAATGTAAATGCACATCATAGTTAAATAATATTTAGGCATGCAAAGATGGCTCAATATTTCGAAATCCAGCTGTTCAATTCATTTTGTTAGAGGTAATTAGAAAAATAAATTGTGTGATCATGTCCCTTACATGGATAAAAGCATGGGGTCAGATTCAAGAACACTACCAGAAGTTTGAGGTTGAGAATGATGATTAATACAGTCAAAGAGGACAGTTTTTTTGAGCAGGTATTAGGGTAGAGAAGCATGGTGAGTGGATCTGAAAGGCTAAAAAGAAGGCACTCCGAGATAAATTTTCTAAAGTTCTCAAATAAAAAATTGATCTGTTCAAACATTATATCTCAAATAAGGTCACATTTAATAACTTGCCTTTCCTTAAGAAATTGTCCATCTCTCTCATGCTATAGGTTGCCTATTCACTGTGATGATAGTTTCTTTTGCTATGCAGAAGATCTTTAGTTTAATTAGATCTTATTTGTCAATTTTGCTTTTGTTGCAATTGCTTTTGGCATTTTTGTCATGAAGTCTCTGCCCATGCCTATGTCCTGAATGGTATGGTGCAGATTTTCTTCTAGGGTTTTTATGGTTTTGGGTTTTACATTAAAGTCTTTAATCAACTTGGAGTTAATTTTTGTGTGAGGTGTGAGGAAGGGACCCAGTTTCAGTTTTCTGTGTATGGCTAGCCAGTTTTCCCAGCAACATTTTCTGAATAGGAGATCCTTTCCCCATTGCTTTTTTCTGTCAGGTTTGTCAAAGGTCAGATGATTGTAGACATGTAGTGTTATTTCTGAGGTCTCTGTTCTGCTCCATTGGTCTATATGTCTGTTTTGGTACCAGTATCATGCTCTTTTAGTTACTGTAGCCTTGCAGTATAGTTTGAAGCCAAGTAGCATGATGCCTCCAGCTTTGTTCTTTCTGCTTAGGATTATCTTGTGTATACGGGATCTTCTCTGATTCCATATGAAATTTAAAATAGTTTTTTCTAATTCTGTGAAGAATGTCAATGGTATGATGGGAATAGCATTGATTCTATAAGTTACTTTAGGCTGTATGACTATTTTCACAATATTGATTCTTCCTATCCGTAAGCAGGGAATGTTTTTCCATTTGTGTGTGTCCTCTCTTATTTCTTTGAGCAGTGGTTTGTAGTTCTCCTTGAAGAGGTCCTTTCACATCTCTTGTTAGCTTTATTCCTAGGTGTTTTATTCTCTTTGTAGTAATTGTAAATGGGATTTCAGTCATGATTTGGCTTTCTGCCTGTCTATTGTTGGAGTAAAGGAATGGTTGTGATTTTTACACATTGGTTTTGTATCTTGAGACTTTGCTGAAGTTGCTTATCAGTTCAAGAAGTTTTTGGGCTGAGAGGAGGGGGTTTTCTAAACATAAAATCATGTCATTTGCAAACAGTGACATCTTGACTTCCTCTCTTCCTATTTGAGTATGCTTTATTTCTTTCTTTTGCCTGATTTTCCTGGCCAGAACTTCCAATACTATGTTGAATAGGAGTGCTGAGAGGGGACTTCCTTGTCTTATAACAGTTTTCAAAGGAAAATGGGCAAAGGATATGAACAGACACTTCTCAAAAGAAGACATTTACATGGCCAACAAATACATGAAAAAAAGCTCAACATCACTGATCATCAGATAAATGCAAATCAAAATCACAATCAGATACCATCTCATGCCAATCAGAATGGTGATTATTAAAAAATCAGGAAACAATAGATGCTGGAGAAGATGTGGAGAAATAGGAACACTTTTACACTGTTAGTGAAAATCTAAATTAGTTCAACCATTGTGGAAGACAGTATGGCAATTCCTTAGGGATCTAGAACCAGAAATACCATTTGATCCAGCAATCTCATTACTGAGTATACACCCAAAGGAATATAAATAATTCTGCTGTAAAGACACATGCACACATATGTTTATTGCAGCACTATTTACAATAGCAAAGGCATGAAACCAATCCAAATGCCCATCAATGATAGACTGGATAAAGAAAATGTGGTATATATACACCATGGAATACTATGCAGCTATAAAAAGGAATAAGATCATGTCCTTTGAAGGGACATGGATGAAACTGGGAGCCATCATCTTCATCAGACTAACACAGGGAAAGAAAACCAAACACCGTATGTTCTCACTCCTAAGTGGGAGTTGAACATTGAGAACACATGGACACACAGAGGGGAACACCACACACCAGGGCCTGTTGGGGGGTTGGTGAGGTGAGGGAACTTAGAGGATGGATCAATAGGTGCAGCAAACCACCATGGCACATGCATACCTATGTAACCAATCTGTACGTTTCTCATGTGTATCCCGTTTTTATTTTTTTAGAAGAAATAAAAAAATTGTCCATCTCATTTACATTTTCAAAAATATTTCACTAGAGGTCAGCAAAGGAGCCCCATCATTTAAAAAATAATTATTTTATTTTAATGGATATTTGCCTCTTATTTCCTATTTCCTATAATTGTACATTCTTTTTTCCCTTAGGTTTTCTATTTCATCATTTTCAAAAACTGAATAATTTATTAATTAAATCTATTTTATAATTTATATCTCATAATTTATGATTTTATATTATTTTCTTTTGATTTCCTTGATATTCTTGTTTATAATTTTTTTTGAGTTAAAGATTTTAGTTATTTTTTATTTTATTTTTGAGTGATGAAAGTGTTTAGTGTGATGAATTTACAGCTTATCTCCCCTTTATTTGCATTTTATAAATTCTAATATATAACATTCTTGTTGTAATTTATATTCCAATTTCTATTTCCTTTTTATCCGAGAGATATCTAATAAGTGGTCTATAAATTTCTCAGTGGAAGGACTATTCTGTTTTTGTTTTTGTAACTTCTAGTTTTGCTTTAGTGTGATCAAAGAGTCTTGTTTGTAATTATTTCTCCAATAAAGTGCTAATCAAAAGCATTCAGGAATATTTTGATTTGTTCTCAGACTCAAAGGAAAATAATGTTTTCATAAAATTAATTCTCATGAAAGGATATTTGCTGTTTTCCAGATTTGGTGGCCAACAAAAATATGCATTTTATAAAAATTTATTTTAGAAATACATTCATTGCTAATTCAATCCTGGCTGTAATCGGAAATTGTAGTGAGTCCTTTAAGCATACGCATAGGCAGGGTTTATTTCGTATTTACATATTCAAAATCTCCGAGGTAAGACTTAGGCAATAATATTTTAAAAACTCAGTGTGCTATTTTTGTTGAAGAAAAGAAAAACTGAGTTTTTGCAGGTAGTTTCCCTGTTTTACACAGTTTTCTAGATCATTCATTTCATTGATGTGTGGTAAATATAAGGAAAATATTTGTTCATAGTTACTCAATTATTTAGTTTTTTTTTTATTATATCGATACAAAAAGAAGTTTAAATTTATGTCAAATTAAGTGACCACCACTTTACTAATTAAAGAGAGAAAAGATTTCAGGTGTAATGTTCCTGACACAAAGAAAATACAAATGTTTGAGGTGATAGATATCCCAATGACCTTGATTTGATCATTACATATTTTATACATGTATCCAAATATTACATGTACTACCAAAAATATGTATAACTATGATATCAATCAAAATATTTTTTAAAAATTGAAAATCTAATCAGGGACATGGAAACTCATATTGAAGGAGATTTGTTAGATATGACTCAGATCATTTTAATTGTGCTAATTGGCTGTTTTCCTTTCACAAATCAGAGAGGAGCAAAATATTTTTGGTGAGTCATTCAGTATTACTAATCTCATATCATCTAACTTAGCAAAAGCTATTTATAATAAGCACCATATGAAAACTGGCAAACATTATGGGGTATTGTATGTTAATGCTCTTAGTTCTTTGCAAATACTAAAACTGTGTTTTATGCATAATTTCAACAGTCTGGGAGAAGATAAGCATATGAATTAAATATTTAATTGCCTTTCATAGAAAACCAGTTTCATATTATACATTTCTTGGTAAAAATTGCAACGTATATTTTTATGTCTTTTTATTATCCTCATAGCCCACAGTGTCACCACCCCAAAGCGTTTCCTTTACCAGTAAAGAAGCATCTGTAAGAAGAAAGAAAGAACATACAGAATTATATTCACATGCAAACAAGCTGACCAAGTGGTCTTATTTAGCTAAAATGTGAAGAAAACAGAAATAATGTTTCAGACTTTTCACATTTATTGGGATAAATAATGAAAGCCTGGAATGCTAGCAATTGTGCTCATAATTATTTCTTATTCCTTGTTGGTTTTCTCTTTTTTCTTCAATGAGTACACATTTTATGATTAAAAGAAAATTATTACCATAGAAAATGAATACTGTATGGTACTAGGGATGGTGGCTGATAATTTGAAAGAAGGAGTATAATACAAAAATAATCGCGCTTTTGAGAGAGTTACTTTTATAACAAGGCATTTTGGAAGCCATATTCTGAAAAAGAGAACAAGACAAAATCCAAGTCTAGTAATATGACTGCATGGCCTATGAGTGCAAGGCCTAGAGTTCCAGATAGATGTGGGTTTTGTTCCAAGAAGGCATCTATTAAAAATAAAAGAACTGACGCACGCACATACACACACGTACACACACGTGCACACACCATTTTTTAAAAAATGATACTCCCCCAATTAAGGATTAAGAGGCTTCTGTTTAAACGTGTATCATCCTAGATTGTTATGTTAGATACATAAAATTAGGAACCGTGTTCAGCATGTTCACATTGCACTTGGCAGATACACATTTGAGCAGTCACTGAATGAGTTAGTATCCATGACTAGAAAAACATGAGCTCTTTTTCCGCCTTGTTTTCACAAAGCAATTAGATAAACCCAATGAGGACGAGCACAACATCGAAAAGTATATTTGAGATAAAGGGAAATAGAATGAGCTGTCTAAGGGCAGGAACCTCTGAAGATAATAAAGGCCCGGAAGTGAAAAATGATAATCCTGAACTGTCAAGGAGCAACATAAAGCCTGAATGCTGGAGAAGTGGTTTTCATGACAAGACAGAGGGAGACTAAGGTCTCTGTAGTATCTGTAGAATAGACGTTTTTCAAACGAATTTTGCCAGGACAATCCTGGGCTATCAATATTTACCTAGAAGCTATTTTAATCAGGTTAGGTAAGAAAGATAGTGTGAACAAAGACTGATATGACCACTCCAAAAATTCCACTCATCCTGAAGGGTGTGGATCATTTCATGGAGAAATGTAGACATTTATTTCTTTAGGAAAATCTAAAAGCTAGTCAACCAAACTTCAGGATAGTTTTATCTTGGGGGAAAAAAAAAAAAAAACAAACAAGATAAACAAGATATGGTATTTACTTGTTAGTTTTATAGATCCAGAAGTTAGATTTAATCACTGTTTCCAGAAAAGATCCCATTCAGTTTTTCTGACTTACGCTAACCAATTTATAAAAGAATAGCATCATCAAGAAATTAATAATTTATTCATTAATGTGATAAAATAACTTACAAAGAGACTTAAAATAAATACTCTAGTAAATGCATTTTTCCTTCTATGGCTTGAAAAAAATCAAATTATAACCAGATTTTGCTTGGCATAAAGAGATGTTTTCCAGCATCTTAATTAAGACTTTTTCCAGACCACAGTAAAGCTAAACACATTATTCTATCACTAAAATGGAACATATCTAATATGAAAATGTTTCAGTGCTCCTGTAAAAAGGCCTACCTCCTCCAATAGTATGGAGATGTATACAATATAAAGAAGTGTTTTCATTTCTTTTCCAAAATACTTTTCTCCAGAGCTGTTGCCATTTGTCTAGTTAACTGTGCTGATCCAAAAAGGTCAATAAAACTGCTATCTACCTAAGAGGGCTAATGGTTATGGACTACACTAAGTCTCTAAGTTAAACTCCCAAGGTTCCAGGAAGACTAAAGATCTATCCCCCTGGATATTTACATGTAAAGGGATAAAGCCTGGTTCTTGGAGACTTATCTGTATTCTGACAGTGAGGCTTATCCGGCTCTCATTATGCATTTATACTTTCAAAGAGTGAGAGTAAGAGCCTAGTGTCTTTAACATCACATAAAAGAACAGAGGCTTATCTCCATTCTTACAGGGGAAGAGGAGATAGAACCCACCTCTTGCCCACATAAAAGCACAGAAAATTCATTGTTCCCAATTTCATCCCTAGTCTAGGGAGAGTAATCCATCACTCATGTAGGCAGGTTTTAACCAGATCTTATAGCCTCGCCTACAGGTCTAGTTTTGTGTGTGGGTAGGTGCAGGGTAGATGCTAATCATGTTACTCTGGCTGTTTAGATCTAGTTATATCAAGAAAGAGCTTCTGGGCCAGGTGTAGTTGCTTACGTCTGTAATCCCAGCACTTTGGGAGACGAGACTGAGGTGGGCAGATCACTTGAGGTCAGGTGTTTAAGACCAGCCTGGTCAACATGGCAAAACCCCATTTCTACTAAAAATACAAAAAATTAGCCAGGTATGGAGGTGCACGCCTGTAATCCCAGGTATTTGGGAGGCTGAGGAAGGAGAATCACTTGAACCCAAGAGGTGGAGATTGCAGTGAGCCAAGATGGTGCTACTGCACTCCAGCCTGGGTGACAGAGTGTAACTCTGTCTTAAAAAAAAAAAAAAAAAAAAAAAATCAAAAAGAGCTTCTGCACAGCAAAATAAACTATCAACAGAGTAAACAGACAATCTATACAATGGGAAAAATATTTGCAAAATACTCATCTGACAAAGTTCTAACATCCTTCATCTATGAGAAACTCAAATCTAATTTACAGGAAAAAAACAACCCTATTAAAAAGTGGCAAAGAACATAAATAGACAGTTTTTGAAAGAAGACATACATGTAGCCAACAAGCATATGAAAAGCTCAACATCACTGATTATTTGAGAAATGCAAATGAAAACCACAACGAGATACCATCTCACCCCAGTCAGAATAGCTGTTATTAAAGAGTCAAAAAATAACAGATGCTAGAGAGGTTGTGGAGAAAAAGGGACACTTATACACTGTTGGTGGAATTGTAAATTAGTTCAATCATTGTGGAAAGCAGTGTGGTAAGTCCTCAAAGAACTAAAACAGAACTACCATTCAACACATCAATCCCATTACTGGATATATACTCAGAGGAATATAAACCATTCTACCAGAAAGACACATACAGATGAATGTTCACTACAGCACTATTCACAAGAGCAAATACATGGAATCAACCTAAATGTCCATCGATTACAGATTGGATAAAGAAAATGGGATAACTGTACACCATAGAATGCTATGCAGCTATATAAAGAATGAGATCATGTCTTTTGTAGGAACATGAATGGAGCTGGAGGCCATTATGCTTAGCAAACTAATGGAGGAACAGAAAACCAAATGCTGCATGTTCTCACTTATAAGTGGGAGCTAGATGATGAGAACTCATGGATGCAAAGTAGGGAACAATAGATACTGGGGCCTAATTGAGCGTAGAGGGTTGAGGGAGGAAGAGGGGTAGAAAGAGTAACTATTGGGTACTAGGCTTAGCACCTGAGTGACAAAATAATCTGTATACCAAATCCCCGTGACACGAGTTTGCCTGTATAATAAACTTGCACATGTATCCCTGAACCTAAAACAAAAGTGAAAAAAGCAAGAGCTGTCTTCCTTGACTGTCTCATGTTTTCAGTACAGATACACACACACACACACACACACACAGAGTAACATGTCAGACTACTCATAGTTTATATTTTTAATGACAAGTAAAAATTGTATATGTTTTTGGCATACAAAATGTGTGTGTGTATATGTGTACATGTATATATAAATATGGGTATTTGTGTATATATATATATATATACACACACACATACATATGGTAGAATAATCAAGCTCATATTTATTTTTGGGGGGTCGAGAATATTTAAAATTTACTCTCTTAGAAATTTTTAAGTATACAATATCTTATTAGTATGGTCACCATACTACAAAATAGATCTTCAGATCTATTCCTCCTTTCTAACTGACACTTTTCACCCTTTGACCAATATCTCCTGGTTTTCTAAACACCTCTGCTAGCAGTGAACAGGGTTCCCTTTCCTCCACATTGTTTCCAACACATCTGCTGTCTTTTTGATATAGCCATTCTATCTCATTGTGGTTTTGATTTGCATTTCCTTGATGATGAGAGATATTGAGCATTTTGTAATATACCTATTGGCCATTTGTATGTCTTTTTTGAAGAAATGTCCTCAGGCCATTTTCCCATTTCCCAATCACATTATTTGCTTGCTATTGAGTTATTTAAGTTCCTTACATGTTTTAAATGTTAACCTTTTATCATATGAGTGGTTTGCAAATATTTTCTCACATTCCACAGGTTGTCTTTTCACTGTTAATTGTTTCTTTTGCTCTGCAGAATCTTTTAAGTTTGATTCAATTTTATTTGTCTATTTTTGGTTCTGTTTCTTATGCCTTTGAGGTTGTATCAAAAAATTATTTGCCAAGACCAACCTCAGGTACATTTTACGCAGGTTTTAATTTAGCAGTTTTACAGTTTCAGGTCTTACATTTAAATCTATAACCCATTTTCAGTTGATTTTTAGGCATGGGATAAGATAAAGGTGCAGTTTAATTTTTGTGCATGTGGAGAGCAAGGGTTAATTTTTTTCATTTTTGGAAGAACTTTACCTATTGTGTGTTCTTGGCACCTTTGTCAAGTATCAGTTTGTCCAGAAATGTATGGATTTATTTCTGGACTATCCATTTTGTTCTATTGATTATACATTTATTTTTATGCCAGTGTCATACATTTTTTATTACTGTAGCTTTGGAATAGACTTTGATATTAGAGAGTTTGATATCTCCAGCTGTGTTATTTTTACGTAAGATTGCTTTGGTTGTTCAGGGTCTTTGGTGGTTCCGTACACATTTTAAGATTATTTACTTTACGTCTGTGAAAAATTTTAGTGGGAATTAGCAGTTTTAGTAGAAATTGTATTGAATCTATATATTACTTGGGTAGCCTGAATATCTTAACAAGATTAATTCTTCTAATCTATTGACACAATATATCTTCCATTTATTTTTGCCATCATCAATGTTATATTGTTCTCAGTGTACAGATATTTCACCTACTTGGTTAAAATTATTCCTAAGCATTTTATTCTTTTGATGCAATTGTAAATGGCAATATTTTCTTAAATTTTTATGGATACTTCATTGTTAATGTGTAGAAATGCTACTGATTTTTATATGTTAATTTTTTATACTACAACTTAACTGATTTTGTTTCTTAGATCTATCAGTTTCTATTTTATCTTTCTTTCTTATTTTTTTGTTTTTTTCTGGAGTATTTAGTTTCCTATATATAAAGTCATGTTAGCTACAGAGACAATTTTACTTATTCCTTTCCAATTTGGGATATCTTTTATTTATTTTTGTTTCCTATTGCTTTGGCTTGGACTTCCAACTCTATGTTGCATAAGAGTGGCTAGAGTAGACACTGCTATCTTTTTCCTGATATTAGGGGAAATGATTTCAACTTTTTGCCATTGAGTATGATGTTATCTGTGGGCTTGTGATATATGGTAATTAATGGGTTGAGGTACATTCTTTCTATAATAGATTTGCTGGGAATTTTTATCACGAAATGATATTCAATTTTATAAAATAATTTTTCTGCAATTATTGAGATAATTATATGGTTTTTGTCCTTCAAAAATGGTAATGTGTTCTATCACATTTACTGATTGTCATATGTGGAACTGTCCTTATATCCCAGGGATAAATCCCTCTTGATCGCTAAGTGATCCTTAAATTTTGTATTGTTTGCTAGCATTTTGTCGAAGATTTTTGTATCTATATTCTTCAAGGCCATTTGCTTGTAATCTTCTTTTCTTGTGGCATTTTTTAATGACTTTGGTATCAACATAATGCTGGTCTCATAAAATGAGGTTAAAAGTATCCCCTTCTTTCCTCTTTTTTTTGGGAAGAGATTGAGAAAGAATGGTATTTTAGTTCTTTAAATGGTTGACAGACTTGAGCAGTGAAGGCAACAGAACCTGGGCTTTTCTTTAATGGGATTTTTTTTATTACTAATTCAATCTCCTTATTCATTATTTCTCAGTTCAGATTTCCATTCCTTCCTGATCCAGTCTTAGTAGGTTGTCTGTGTCTAGGAATTTATACATTTCTTCCAGATTATCATATTATTAGCGTGTGAATACTTTTAGTAGTAACTTGTTATCGTTTATCTTCTGTTGTGTCAGTTGTAGTGTCTTCTTTCATTTGTAATTTGAATCTTCTTTCTTTTTATTTTAATTGAGTTAAAGATTTGTTGTTTTTGTTTAGTTCTTTAAAAAAATCTCAGTTTTCTTAATCAGGTTTATTATTTTTCAGTCTCTATTTTATTTATTTTTTCTCTAATATGTGTTATTTCCCTCCTTCTACTAACTTTGACTGAGTTTATTCTTCTCTAGTTCCTTGAAATGTCACATTGTGTTGTTTATTTGAGATCTTTCCTCTTTTATAATGTAGGCATTTATCATTATAAACTTCTCTCCTATAACTGCTTTTGCCGCATCCCATAAGTTTTGATGTGTTATGTTTTATTTTGTTTTGTCTCAAGATACTTAAAAATTGATTTTATTTATTTATTGATTCATTGGTTGTTTAGAAGCATGTTAATTTCCATGTACTTGTGAATTTTCCAAAATTCCTCTTGATGTTGATTTCTAGTTTTATAACACTATAGTTAGAAAAGATACATGGTATGACTTTAGTCTTCTTAAATTGTTAAGACTTGTTTTGTGGTCTAACATATAATCTATATGTGATCTGGAGAATGTTCTGTGTGGGCTTGAGAAGAATGTGTATTTAGATGCAGTTAGATGGACTGTTCTGTATATGTCTGTTAGGTCCATTTGTGCTAAAGTGTAATTCAAGTTCAATGTCTCCTTACTCATTTTCTGTCTGTATAATCCATACATTTTTGAGAATGGAGTATTGAAGTACGCTACCATTATTTTATTGTAATCTATCTCTATCTTCAGATCTACTAATATTTCTTTATAGATTTAGTTTTTTCAATGAATGCATATATATTTATAATTGTTATATCCTCTTATTTAATTGACACTTTTATTATTATCTAATGCCCTTCCTTGTCACTTTTTACAGTTTTTGATTTAAAGTCTATTTTTTTTCTGATAGAAAAATAGGTACCTCTATTTTCTTTTTGTTTCTGTTTGCATGAAAAATCTTTTTCCGTCCCTTCCCTTTCAGTGTGAATATTGTCAATGTGGAAGTGGGTATCTTTTCAGAAATCTTTTTATTTTCACTTTTTTAAAAAATTTTCAATTATTATGGATACATAATAGCTATATTGCAGTGAGTCTTTTATAGGCAACACAAAACTGAGTCTTATATTTTTATATGTCTTCATAATGTTAATTATCTCCTTTTGTATCAGCTTTAAGACTCACCTCAGCATTTCTTGTAAGGTAGGTCTAGTGGCAAATGAGCTCCTTCAGCATTTGCTTCTTTACGAAAGTTTTTTTTTTTCCCCCTTCACTTCTGAAGGAAAGCTTTGATGAGTAAATTTTTGGTTGGAAGCTTTTCTTTTTCTTTCAGCACATTGAATATATCATTCCACTCCTTGGCCTAGTGTCTGCTGAGAAATCCATTGTCTTATGAGTATTCTCTTGTATGTTAGGATCTTAGTTGTTTTTATTGTTTCTGTTGTTGTCGTTGTTGCTGCTGCTTTCAATAATCTCTTGTTTTGATTTTTGACAGTTTGGCTACAATATGTCTTGATGTCATTTTCTATGAGTTGAGTATCTTTGGAGACTTTTCAGCTTCTTGTATTTGGTTGTTTATATTTTCTTCAGATTTGGAAAATTTTGAGCCATTATTTTTTAAATCAGATTTTTGTTCCTTTCTCTTCTCCTTGTAATTCTATAATAAGTAAATTAGCTTCCTTGATGTTTTATTGTAAATCCCATAAGATTTCTTCATGACTTTTTCAGTCTACTTTTTCCTACTAACTGCATATTTTTAAATAACTGTGTTTGAGTTCAAAGATTCTTTATTTTCCTTGATCAATTCTGCTGTTGATGATGTGCTCTACTGCATTTTAAAATTTCATTCATTGTGTACTTTAACTCCTGCATTTCTGTTTGGTTCTTTATGATTATTTCAGTGTTTCTGTAAATGTCTTGTTTTGGTCATGTATTATTTTCTGATTTTGTTTAGTTGTTCTTCTGTGCTCTTTTGAAGTTTGCTGAGCTCCCATAAAATAATTATTTTTAATTATCTGTCATGTAATGTATAGATTGCCATTTATTTGGGCCTTGTTACTGTGAAATTATTATGTTCTTTGGGTGGTATTATGTTTCCCTATTTTTAAAAATATTTCTTGTTGCTTTGCATTGATGTCCACACATTTGACGGAGCAGTCACCATTTTCAGACTTTATGAACTGGTTTCAATAGGAAAAGTCCTTCCTCTATGGGTGGGTGTGGGGGTGCTAGAAGGTAGTTTGTAATAGTTCTGGCTCTGTGGGAATAGGAGTATAGTTTACATTGAGCTCTGTCAGCTAAGGTCTGTGTTGGCAAAACTTGTAGGGATTATATGCAGCCAGGGATGTGGATAATTACAGTGGCAACCATAGCTTTCGAGTCTTTGGTGGGAAAGGCTGCTAGGGCCCTTCCAATCTGTTTATTCCACCTGAAAAGTCATGACCAAGAGGATCCCTCTTGGTGCTGCCTCTGGCTGGAGGGCTTGCTTGTGGTAATGGCCATGGGGTCTGATTTGCAATGCCCATGGAGCTGCCACAGAGCTGGAGTCTGAAACATGGACATACATAAAGAAACTAAGGCTCTAGGGTTGGGGCAGTGGTAACACCAGTGCCACAAACACAGACACCCTCACTCTCACATTGAGAATGGTGTATGAGGCATGGGTGCTTGTGGGACAGCCAGGGATTTGGGGTCTAGAGTCCAGGCATGAGCAGAGCTGCAGCATCTCAAAGGCCAAGGATGCAAAGTAGCCTATAGTGACATTGGCTCCAGTGTCTGAGGTGTGGGTGTACACAGCGCAGCCACAGAGCTAGGCTCTAGAGCATGGGAATGTAAGGAGCTACAGCAACTTTAGGATCTAGGGAGTGGACTAGTTTGCTGTACTGGCAGCTCAAATATCAGAGAAATGGGTGCTCATGGAACAGCTGTGGAGCTAGAGTCGGAAGTTAGGGACATGAGAGCAACCATGGTTCTAAGGTCCAGGGTGCAGCTAGCCCATAGCCACAGTGGTTCTGATGTTTGAGGCCTTCATGTTCCTGGCATGGCCATAAAGTCCAAGTCTGGAACACCAGCAAGCACAGAGTGGCTAAAGAGGCGAGATTTGGTGTATGGGCACGTGTGGGGTGACTATGGTTATAAGGGCATGGGCATGCATGATGTCAGGAAGGGTAACAGCTCCAGTCCCAGGGAGACAGAATAGCAACTTCTTTTTGCAGTATGTTCCAGAGGGAATGAACAGGGATGACTGTTTGTTACCTCAGTGGTAAAAATTGTCAATGTCATTTGCAAAGGAAGCTGATGAGGATTGTGTTGGCACCCACCCTGTGGCTGATACTAATAGCCACCATATTTCTTCTTTATTTCTAGCCATCTCCAGGCACCTCAGATACACCAAACTTTGTAGCAATACCTTTTATTCAGTTATTCTTTTTCTTTTTTATATATGTTCCACCATGTTGCTGCATGTGCTTATATGGACACTTGAACCCTCCCAAAGCTGTTTTCATTGGTGGATAACTATCGATTTTTTGTGTGGAGAAGGAGAGAAGACGACTTGCATTTCCTACTTTACTCTCTTATTGGTGCCATCTCATTCACAGTACTTGACAAAACATTTTCATGAGCCAAAGACAATTCTCTAAATATTACTGGATTTATTTGTATTGTGGTTACTCTAGCTCCACCTGGTTCTTTTGTTGATATATTGAATTTTGAGTAGTAGCCATTTTCAGGAGGGAAGTTTGAACAAATACTTATAAACAAAAATTCAAGTGATAATTTAATATAAATATATTCAGAACTCTAGAAGTAAGCTACATACATTAGGTTAGTGCAAAAACCACAATTCCTTCTTCACCAACATAATATAATGTGCTGAGATGAATATCAGATAATAGGAACATCAAATGAAGTCTATCTGGTACTAGAGAGTGAATTGTGAATGTTGTAAAGGACACAAATTGGAAGTGGAGATAGCTGAGATATGGGATCACAGAACAGTGTTTAAACAAGATCTCTACACATTTATATAGGTGCATTGGCTAGATTTAAGATGGCAGAGTCTGGAGGTGAAGGGCATCTATTCAGAGGCTATTAGTAGAGCCCTAATGAGAAATAATGAAGTTCTCTATTACAGCCAGTAACAGTACTTCGAAACCAGAATGTGAATTGGAAATGCAACTACTTTCTGAATGCACTTAACAGAAGTAGTTTCTTGTGCAAAATTAGAATATAAGTTTAAATTTTAATAAGGAAAAAACTGGTATCTCTGTATCTGGCTATTTCTTTTGCATTTTACACTATTAACTACATAAATTGCAGTTACATTTACTTGCCCTCTCTTCAAGTTGTCCTAAATACTTCTTAGTCATATAACAGATATGTAAACTGAATGAGTCAAGGAAAAAATGAATTAATGAAACAATTATTATACAATTACATTTCTGTGTGTATGCTAAATATTAGATGAAAGCTTTTAATCATTAAATACTGTCATGAAATAGATCTGTTTAATCCAGAGCATCTTAATTTTATTTAGATACTTTGGTATAAGCAACTATTAACATTAGATAATGTTTAATATATAATAAATTATGTTAAAAAGTTTAGTGACTTTTCAGGTATTTCTGGCTATCTTTATAAGAATGGAATCTCCTTGAGAACAGAAACTTTATCTTATTCACTACTGTATCTTTGAATGCTAGAGCACTTTTACATCTCTTTCAATAAATAATTCTTGAATAAATGAATAAGGATGAGCTCTCTAGAAATGTCACATCCTGAAAGCTCTTACTTTTGAATATTAATAAACATATAAAAGTGAGTAAGTAACTTCTGTATTAGGAATAGGAATAAAAGGCACAATTTTAGAAGGTTCACAAAGAGTATTAATGAATGAAGAAGTTCTTATATTAGTTAACATTTTCCAGAGAAACAGAACCAATAAGATATGTGTGTGTGTGTGTGTGTGTGTGTGTGTGTGTGTGTGTGTGTGTAGACAGAGAGAGATTTTAAGGAATTGGCTCATGTGATTGTAGGGCTGGTAATTCCAAAATCTTCATAGCAGGCCTGCAGGCTGGAGACCTGAAGAATAATTGATGATGCAATTTTGAATCCAAAAGCAGTCTGGAGGCAGAATTTCTTCTTGTTTGTGGAAACTCAGTCTTTGAAGATTTTCAGTTGACTGAATGAGGCTTACCCACATTATGCAAGATAATATTTTCTACTCAAAGTCTACTGCTTTAAATGTTAATCAGAAGGCTGGGCAAGATGGCTGACTAGAGGTAGCTAGTGTGCTCCACTCTCATGGAGAGAAATACAAAGGATGAGTAAATACAGCACCTTCAACTGGAACATCCAGGTACAGTCATTAAGAACCAGTAAAACAACTCAACCCACGAAGAATGGAGAAAAGCAAGGCAAGACGACTCCCCACGTGGGAACAACATGGAGCCAGGAGAGCCTCCCTGATTCAGGAAAGCAGTGAGTGAGTGAGTGACCCTGGGGACCCACACTTCTCCCATGGATATTTTCAACCTTGGGTCAGGAGAACCGTTTGTGAACCCACACCAGCGGGGCCTTCAGTCTGACACACAGAGCTACATGGTCATTTAGCAGAGCAGCAGTCGCTCAGGCACATATGGAGCCCCAAGAGATTTAGAAATCTGTGCTTCCCAGCAAAGGCAGCTACAACTCTGGCAAAGCAGGAGGTTAGAACCCTGTACATACTCCTAAGAAAGGAGCTGAATCCAGGCGGCTAAGCAAGAGGTTAAAACCCCATACGTCCTTCTAGGAAAGGAGTTGAATCCAGGTGGATGAGCAGCAATGATCTGCAAGCTCCATTTCCACAGCACTTCACTGGGTAAAACCTACTGGTTTGGAACTCCAGTCAACCACCAGTAGCAGTCTTAACCCTCCCTGAGACAGAGCTCCCAGAAGAAGGGGTGGTCTACAATCTTTGCTGTTTTGCAGCCTTAGCCATTACTGCTTTCATTGCAACCACTCTATGGCTTGATCTACCACAATCAAGTAGGCTTTCGGGCTGTGATACACGGTTGTTTCAACATATGCAAATGAATAAAAGTGATTCACCACATAAACAGAACTAAAGACAAAAACCACATTATCGTCTCAATAGCTGCAGAAAAGGTAAAATTCAACATCCTTCATGTTAAACACTTTCAATAAACTAGGTACTGAAAGTATACATCAAAATAATAAGAGCCCTCTATGACAAACCCACAGCCAACATCATACTAATTGGGCAAAAGCTGGAAACATTCCCCTTGAAAACCAGCCCAAGACAATAATACTCTCTTTCACTACTCCTATTCAACACAGTATTGGAAGTCCTGGTCAGAGCAATCAGACAAGAGAAAAAAGTAAAGGAAATCCGAATAGGAAAAGAGAAAGTCAGACTATCCCTGTTTGCAGATAACATGATCCTATATCTAGAAAACCCTATAATCTTGGCCCAAAAGCTCCTTCAGTCAATAATCAACTTTAGCTAAGTTTCAGGATACAAAGTCAATGTACAAAAATCACTATCATTCCTATACACCAGCAACAGCCAAGCCAAGCGCCAAATCAGGAATGCAATCCCATTCCCAATAGGAACAAAAAGAATAAAATACCTAGGAATATAGCTAACCACGGAGGTGAAAGACCTCTGCAATGAGAATTACAAAACACTGCTCAAAGAAATAAGGGATGATACAAACAAATGGAAAAATATTACATGCTAATGGATAAAAATAATCAATATCATTAAAATGGCCATATTTATCAAAGGAATTTACAGATTCAATGCTATTCCTATCAAACTATCAATGACATTCTTCACAGAGTTAGGAAAAAAAACTTTTAAAATTAATATGAAACAAAAAAAAGCCTGAATAGCCAAGGAAGTCCTAAGCAAAAATAAGAAAGCTGGAAGCTACCCAACTTCAAACTATACTACAGGACTACAGTAACCAAAAAAGTATGGTAATAAAACAGACACATAAATACATAAACCAACGGAACACAGTAGAAGCCCAGAAATAAGGTCACACACCTACAACTATCTGATCTTAGATAAAGCTGACAAAAACAAGCAATGGGGAAAGCATTCTTATTTAATAAATGGTGTTGGGATAGCTGGCTACTCATATGCAGTAGACTGAAACTGGACCCCTTCCTTATAGTGTATAGAAACATTAACTCAAGGTGGATTAAAGACTTAATTGTAAAGCTTAACACTATAAAAACCATAGAAGATAACCTAGGCAATATCATTCTGGACATAGGAACTAGCAAAGATTTCATGACGATGACAAAAGCAATCACAGTAAAAGCAAAACTTGAACAAATGGGATCTAATTAAACTTAAGAGGTTCTGCATAGTAAAGAAAACTGTCAACAGAGTAAACAATGCACAGAATGAGAGAAAATATTTGCAAACTATGCATCTGACAAAGGTCTAATATCCAGCATCTATAAGGAACTTATATATATATATAAAATATATATAAAATATATATTACAAATATATGTCTATATATAAGTATATGTTTATAGAATAATTATATATGATATATAAATATATATAATATGTCTATATAGAATATAGAATATATATTTTATATACAGAATATATATTTTATATATAGAATATATAATATATATTTAATATATTATATATACTTAATAATATATTATATATTATATATACTTAATAATAATATATAATAATATATAATATATATTTTTATATAGAATATATATAACAATTCCATTAAAAAGTGAGCAAAGAACATGAACAGACACTTCTCAAAAGAAGACATATATGTAACTTACATATAAAGCATATAAAAAACCTCAGTATCACTAATAATTAGCAAAATGAAAATCAAAAGTATGATAAGATACCGTGTCACACTAGTCAGAATGGCTGTTACTAAAAAGTCAAAAATAACAGAGGTTGGGCTGGGCACCGTGGCTCATGCCTATAATCCCAGCGCTCTGGGAAGATCACTTGAGGCAAAGAGTTCGAGACCAACCTGGCCAACATGCAAAACTACATTTCTACTAAAAGTATATATATATAAAAAAATTTGCCGGGCATGGTGATACGTGCCGGTAGTCCCAGCTCCTTGGGAGGCTGAGGCACAAGAATCACTTGATCTTGAAAGGTGGAGGTTGCAGAGCTGAGATCGGGCCACTGCACTTCAGCTTGGGTGACAGAGCTGTGTCTCAAAAATAAAATGAGAAGTTTTATTTTCTCATTTTATGAGATATGACTCATTTTATGAGTTATGAAATAAAAATAACAGAGGCTGGCATGTTTGGAGAGAAAAAAAAGAACACTTATACAGGGTTAGGAGTATAAGTTAATTCAACCATTGTGGAAAGCATTGTGATGATTCCTCAAAGAGCTAAAAGCAAAACTAACATTTGACCCAGAGATTCCATTACTTGTTATATACCCAAAGGATTAAAAATTATTCTGTCATAAAGACACATGCACGTATATGTTCATTGCAGCACTATTTACAATAGCAAAAACATGGAATCAACCTAAATGCCCATTGATGGCAGACTGGAAAAAGAAAATGTGGTACATACATACCATGCAATACTATGCAGCCATAAGAAAGAATATCATGTTATTTACAGGAACTTGGATGAATCTGGAGGCCATTATCCTTAGCAAACTAATGCACAAACAAAAAATGAAATACCGCATGTTCTCACTTATAAGTGGGAACTAAATGATGAGAACACGTGGACACAAAAAGGGGAACAGCAGTCACTGGGACCTACTTCAGGGTGGAGGGTGAGAGGAGGCAGAGGATCAGAAAAAATACTATCTGGTGCTAGGCTTACTACCTGGCTGACTAAATAATCTGTACACCAAACCTGCGAGTCACAAGTTTACCTATAAAACAAACCTGCACATGTACCCTAAACCTAAAATAAAAGTTAAAATTAAATATGAATTTCGAAAGAAATTATATAAATAGAGCAGACAGGCCTCTGTAGATCTGGAACCATTTGATAATTGCCTGAATCATATTTAATTTATTCAGACATGAAATCGGTGTTAATTACAATTTAAAATACCTTCACAGCAATATCTAAACTAGTGTTTGACCAAATTACTTGCCACTATAGCCTAGCCAAGTGACATGTAAGATTAACCATCATCACAGCTCTCCATGGCAAATAAAAGAATTTCTTTTAGTAGTGTCTGGTTCAATGGAGTACATATTATGAGCACAGTATAAATGCATGAATATAGCTTTACAGATACTTAGCCACTGTAAGGGATTGAAGTTATTTTTTGTTGTGATACCAAAAATATTTAATAGTGTTTTTTCATACACATAGAAGACTCTACAGAATCATTAAAATTTTGCAATTAAATTACTGGTGGAGGTGAATTGATATGTTTTTATGAGTACAGCATAACTGACAATTTTTAAATTTTACTTCCTTATAATTCAATCCTTTTCTTGGTTCACTTTTAAAAAAATTCTTACCTGTTGTTTGAAATTCTTTCAAGTGGTGATTTACCCTATCTGTTGAACTCTGTGGCAGTTTTACGTATGGTGGCTCTTCAGTGTGCTTTTCAATAATGAGCATAGGAATTAAAATGACAATTTGACTGGAAGGAAAATATTGGTGGCCATCATTTGCATTTCCGACACACCTGTGAAAGTACAACCTTTAAACTGAAACTTCATCCCTAAGGCTAGAAAATATGAGATTATTCCTGTAATTCTCACCAAGGATATAGTTTATTTTCTCATCATCTCATGGATCTTTGCTCTGCCACAAGCTCTGTAAATATATCAGTGATTAAGTGAAACAGCCAATGATAAAAGTATAGCATTGACTGCTGGAGGCCATTGCTATTTCTCTGCACCTCCCCCTTGGACTACAACATTGAGCAATTGATTCATTATTAATAGCTTTTTAGCCTCAAAGCAAGCTTTTACTGTTACATTGCTGGATTCTAAAGATGGCAAAAACAAAAGAAGTCATCCTTCAGATCAGCATGTTTTCCTTCTTGTAAAAGTTTCCAAAATGTATTCATAGCATTGTCTTGCTTAGAGTTTCAGCACTTTGTATTCTCCAGGAAGATTTACTCAGGCTAAATTATAAGATATTCAGCCAGTGCATTTTCTACCATTGCCTGCAAATGTCCATCATGGCATTCTCAAATGAATTTTCTTGGTACAAAAGTGACAATTGATTGTGAATAAGTTTTACTTTTTCTAGCAAGTTTTTAATTGAGTATAATTATACAGTCTAGGGACAAATATTTTGAAATATACTGGTATTCAGTTTTTCTCCTATTCTTATCAGATGGACATATAGTAAGAAATCTGTTCCAAAAGGATTCATAAATACCGAATAAGAGTGCCTGTGAGGATGCCTTATAGCTACAAATGGTTTATAGAGACCAGATTTAAAATTCATTGGATCTCTGTCAAAAATAATATTGTTAGTGTGTTGGATAGATCAAAGGTTTAAGCCATCATGAGGCAGAGTTTTTCACCTCTAGCTCAATGATATGATTCTCTTTCAAACTGTCCTTAATTCAAAGACTGAGAAGTGAGTTTTTCTCTCTGTATACTTCCAAGTAAAAAAGCAATGTTAGTATGTACAAGTAAAAAATAAAAAAAAAATTAATTTATGCTCCAAATTCTCTCTCTCTCTCACACACACACACACACACACACACAAACACACACACATACACACACACATCTTTAACTAGATTAGTATTTATAATCTAAGAAAAAATAAATAAATGAAAAAATAAAGGACTTTGCTTGTTATGGCATAATGTTATCCAATAAAAGAACTGAATAATTTTACCAGAAAATTGTGTTCTTTTTGAGGTTTGGAAGTGTTTGTCCATCCCAAATATCTGCATAAAAGTTTTCATGTATTTCCTATTTATCTAAAATATAAAAAGCAAAGAAAATATAGTTTTATTTTAGTAATGCTCTAATATCTGTCCCAATTGCTCTTCTTATTTTCTTGGTGCGTCCTAACCCTTTTGTGTGTAAGTTCATTGTAATTCTCATGGCTCTTAGCATATAGCATTACATATTTCTCAAGAACATGCTTAGTTCCACTCTGTGCATTGTATTTATTTCTGATCAGATAAATTGGTGCCAATTCTGTTACTAAAACCATTGAAGGAATAAGACCTTGCTTTATATAAATTTCTTCATTAATTTATGTCAGTATTTAATGACCTTTGAAAAGAGAAGGAGATTTTAATTTATTTTGAGCCTAAATCCTAACTTTGTGATTTAAGCTTAGTTTATTATTTTTTATAATAAATCTTTATATATATATGATGATTATAGTCAGTCTCTTTACTGCCCAAGTTAGAGACAGCCTCAATTTTGTAAAATGTCTTTTTTTTAACACAAATTTTAGCACTATCTGTGGTTTAAGTCCCTTTATTTCAGTTCCAGCTGCATACATGCAATTCTACTCACTAGCTATGTTAAATTTTGTCTTCTTAGATGATCAATCAGTTATTCCTCCTTCGTTCTAGATTAAAATAGTATAGTCCTTTCATTTTTACTAAGTAATGCTTGTTATAATATTTCTAAATAGCTCCAAATATCCCGAGCTAGCTAGAGAAAATAACATCTTTTGAAAAACACTCAATTCTAAAGCTTTGTTAGTTATTGGTCAAGATAAATTTCCACGTGTAGCTGTGAGTACAAAAGAATAATTTACATTTAAAAAATGTAGACTTTGAGAAAACAAGCCAAACTTAAGGGATAATTTGATTTGTCTTTGAAGTTTGACGAAACAGAAAAATGACTAATAAAAACCAAGAAATGAAATATTTTGAAGAAGGACATAGTAAATAATGAAATCCTGCAGAAACACAAATATAGAGGCAGAAGAAAGATTGCTTACTGTGTTATAAGAAAATCTTGGGTAATATTAGTGTAATTTCATAAAAGTGGCATGTAAGTTAAATAAAGTTTACATAGGAGGAAGAGAGAAGCATGTGAAAACAGGGCCACCTTGGTGGCTCACACCTCTAATCCCAGCACTTTGGGAGGCTGAGATGGGTGGATCACCTGTTGTCAGAAGTTTGAGACCAGCCTGACCAACATAGGGAATCCCCATCTCTACTAAAAATACAAAATTAGCCAGGCATGCATAATCCCAGCTACTTGAAAGACTGGGGCAGGAGAATCGCTTGAACCCGGGAGGTGGAGGTTGCAGTGAGCTGAGAGAACACCAGTGCACTCCAGCCTGGGTAACAAGAGCGAAACTCCATCTCAAATAAATAAATAGATAGATAGATAGATAGACAGATAGAAAGAAAGAAGCATTCAAAAACAAAGTTGAATGCTGAAATCACCTTAGCCCCCAGAAATGTCAGCATGCTATCAGTAAGATGCAAACATGTTTCTGATTTTTAGTGACCTCCTGGATGAAGTTAAGCGGTATCAGTTTGTATTAAATTCAGTAGACAAAATTAAAAAATATATATCTGATAATGTTTAGGAGACTGAACTTAGAGGGAGAGAACATGAAGAAGAGTGTCGAATTAGCAAATAAGGAGACAGAGTTTTATAGAGCAAGGAGCCTTATAAGACACATATTTATTTATTTATTGACTCTTAAGAGCTTGGAGGAATGAGGGACTCACAGTCTTGCTGATGATACAGAGGGAGTGAATGGGGAAAGGAGATAGATGGGTGCAGTCCCAGAGAAGAACTACAGTATTGTAGACATTGAAGACTGTATATTTACAATGAAGCTAGGGGTGGAGGAGTGACAGTGAAGTACAGTGGAGACAGAAAGCACTAGGGCTTCCTCCCTTCTCAGCAGGAGAAATTTCTCTCCTTCTGATCAAGATTACTATCTCCATCTGTGCTTTGTATAACTCAGGCAAACTGCCTCATCCATCATCCCTCCTCCTCCTCAAGCTCTGGCCTATTTTCCTATGGCTCCTTTAGCAGATTAGTATATACCCCAGTTGAAAACATATCTATCATGGAAGGAAGAAAGGAAACAAAGCGGAAGTGTGATGGACAACTTTATGTGTAAACTTGGAAAATGTTTTTGAATGAGATTAACATTTATATCAGTGAACTTTCAGTAGGCAAATGGCCCTCCATAACACGTGTGGACCTCATGCAATCTGTTGCAGGCCTGAATCTAATAAAAAGACCCACCTCCCAAACAAGAAGAAATTGTCCAACAGATTGCTTTCAGATTAAAACTGTACCATCAGCTCTTCTGGGTCTCAAGCCTGGCAGCCTTCACTACATTTGGACTTCCCAGTCTCCATAATCATTTCCATAATCATGTGAGTCTCTCTCTACATACACACACACACATATTGTGAAAGTTGTCAAATTAAAATAGAGTCAGTTGTGTCAAATCCTGGCAAAACAGAGCTGGCAATAGGCCATAAAGGGAGGGCTCTCATGCACAGTTCTGATAACAGACACTCTCACAAGAAGTTTTTCCAAACCACAGCTTACTGCATGAGTCACACAAAGATAGATAGCAGCACAAGGACAGCTAGCTGCTGATACAAAAACATTTGCCTGACACACTGTCTCACAAGCCCAATCCTATGAAACAGCCTGCTATATCTAAGATTACAAGTTTTATCTAGCAACTGCCACCACTCACCAATCACAGCTTGCCAGCTCCCAAAAGACATTCTGACACCAGTAAGCTTATCTTTTCCCAGTGAAATCCTATTTATCCTTTGTTCTCCAGACATACTGGAGACCACCCTGATCTGTATGTGTGTCGTGGATTGCAATCCTATTTCTCGTATATTATTCCCAAATAAAAGAAAAAAAAAACTTTTTACTTAGAGATTTGTCTCTCTACATTTTATGTTGACATTGTGTGTGTGTGTGTGTTTGTGTGCACGCGTCTGTCCTATTGGTTCTGTATCTCTGGAGAACCCTTACTAATTCAGGAAGGAAGAAAGGAAATAACCTAGACCCTGATTCTGGTGCTATTCTATAGTTCTTCCACTTTGTAATGCTAAGGTACCTGAAAGAATAGTCTAGAACACTTTCAAACCTCAGAAATAGTCTTACCTTTCAACATAGAATGACAGCTCTAACCATGCTAACCATCTAGAAGCTATCGTGGAACTCCAGTTGCAATTTCTGTATTAGTTAGGTCAAGGAATACTAGTTCTTATATGAAAACAAATACATAATCAAGGAGTTCTGTGACTTAATATAACATGTATTTCTCAGTAAAAATCTAATGTAGTTATTCTTGGTAGCATGATTCTTTGGGAAGTTTTCCTTTTATCAAATACTCCAGGATCCAAACTGTTCCAATTTAGGATGCTACCTTAAAGACCTCTCTCATAGAGGCCTGCATCCAGCTGAATTTGAGGAAATAGCAAGGAAGTGAAGGAAATTTTGAGATATTTTAGAGAACATCTAGAAATGCTGTACATTATTTCTGTTCATAGTCCATTGGTCAGAAATAATCACTTGGACGTACATAACATCAAAATGAGCATTATACTCTTTTCACATACCCGGTACACAATAAATTATTACTTAAACACATCAGATACTTATGCCACAGTAGTCATAACTTTTAGTTATAATAATAATATATGAGGTATATTATTATTGCTTGTTAATACCATTCTCAGGTAGGGCATATTTATATTGTTATACAGTTTTTCTGTTTTCTTTAGAATTAGTCACTTTACTTTTATCTTTTTTTCTGTATTACTCTTAAGTCATTTCCAATCCCTCTAAAGTAAATATAAATCTTCTCTTAAGATAAACATATCACATATTCTATTAATTTCATTTTCTTGAAGATATTTCTCCTATATAAAATTTCTCATAATGTTGACTATTTACTTCCTTTTTGTCGCCTACAGTTGTCATTCTAGGGCCTTTTTTGATTGTGGTCAGAATTATCTTTTTTCCTGCTGTCTCTCTTTTTTCTCCTGTTAATTTTTGTTGTTATTTTGTCCTTTAACTGTATTTGCTTGAGCTTCAATACACAGGTTCAATCAACAATCTTAAAATACACACTAACTATGTTACACTTACCTCCTGAAATTTCTTTACCCTTCATTTAGACGTGCGGAATTCTTTGTAGTTACGAACTTGTCATGTTATGTCATTCCTCCTTGACATTTGCAATACTGATCTCTCCAGCAAAGTCAATCTTTGAATATTTGAAAGTTGGAGTGTATTATTTGTTAGCTCCCTCTCTTCTATTTGACAAAATATTTTCCATTAAAAATCATGAAATGAGATGATAAATTTTAATGGCCAGAAAAGAAAGAAAACAAAACAAAATACCACAGTCTTCTTGAAGGTTGTTTACATAATCATGCTAGTAAAAAACAGGGAGAAAAAAACACATCAAAATAATTCTACAGTATGATAAAATAACTGATTAATAATTTTGATTATGTTAAAATATATTTTAAACAAGGATTATATTTATATATTGGGTTGTTGAAAAATTAATAGCATTATTCTTCCTATTTTGAAACCTTAATCCCTGCAAGTTTGTCATTGATTTCATCACAGTTTATCTTCTTTGCAAAAGGTACAAGGAACTAAGCATACTTTTGTATTTTTTAGCAAAAGTCTTCTAAAAAACCTGTGCAGAATTTTTGAAGCATGGTCTGTGAATATGATAGAATATGACTCTCATGAATAGGTAACTAATCTCTTAACTTTGAGTTAATCAAAATGAAGCTGAGTGTAGGTGGTCCTGACCTAATCAGATGACCCTTTAATAAAAGAAGCATCAGAGAGGCATTTTGCTGGCCTTCAATATGCAGCCTTCATAATGTCTACAGCTGAAAGGAAATTGAATTTGGTAATAATATTTTGAGCTTGGAAGAAAAGTCCAAACTCCGGATGAGATTACAGCCTAGCTGACACCTTGATTTCAGCTTGTGACACCCTGAGCAGAGAGTTCAATTATGCTGTTCCCATTCTTCTAATTCCTACACCCACAAAATCTCCAAGATTATACATGAATACTGTTTAATTTTAATTTTAATTTTTCAATCTGGGGTACATGTGCAGGATGTGCAAGTTTGTTACATAGGTAAATGTGTGTCACGGTGGTTTGCTGCACCTATTAACCCATCACTTAGGTACAAAAACAGACACATAGATCAATGAAACAGAATAGAGAACTCAGAAATAAGATTGCACATCTAAAACCATCTGATCTTTGTCAAACCTGACAAAAACAAGCAAAGGGGAAAGGATTCTCTATTTAATATATGGTGCTGGGAGAACTGACTATTCATTTGGAGAAAATTGAAACTGTATCCCTTCCTCATGCTTTATATAAAAATTAACTCAAGAGGGATTAAAGACTTAAATGTAAACTCCCAAACTATCAAAACCCTAGAAGAAAATTTAGGCAATACCATTCAGAATATAGGCATGGGCAAAGGCTCCATGATGAAATTGCCAAAAGCAATTGCAACAAAATCAAAAATTGACAAATGGGTTATAATTAAACTAAAGAGCTTCTGCATGGCCAAACAAACAAACAAAAAAAACCTACCATTAGAGTAAACAGGAAACCTATAGAATGGAAGAAAATTTTTACAATCTATCCTCTGACAAAGATCTAATACCCAGAGTCTACAAGGAACTCAAACAAATTTACAAGAAAAAAAAAAAAAGTTAAAAAATATGCAAAGGACATGAACAGACACTTCCCAAAAGAAGACATTCATGTAGCCAACAAACATATGAATGTTGTTTTAAGTCACTAAGTTGGTAGTAATTTGTTACGCAGCCATAGAAAACTAAAAAAAAAAAAAAAAAAAAAAAGTAAAACTGTAGGCCCCAATCCTTATGGATATAGACACAAAATTCTCAAAAATATTAGCAAGTGAAATCCATAAATATATAAAACTAATAATACATCATTCCCAAATTGGGTTTATATTGAGAATGATAAGATGGTCTGGCTGGGCATGGTGGCTCATGCCTGTAATCCCAGAACTTTGGGAGGCCGAGGTGGGCAGATCACGAGGTCAGGAGATCAAAACCATCCTGGCTAACATGGTGAAACCCCGTCTCTACTAAAAAAAATACAAAAAATTAGCTGGGTGTGGTGGTGGGCGCCTGTAGTCCCAGCTACTCTGGAGGCTGAGGCAGGAGAATGGCATGAACCCAGGAGGAGGAGCTTGCAGTGAGCTGAGATCCGGCCACTGCATTCCAGCCTGGGTGACAGAGCGAGACTCCATCTCAAAAAAAATAAATAAATAAATAAAAATAAATAAATCAATATAATCTATATTAACAGAAAAGGAAGAAAAATATGCTAATATCAATTTATACAGAAAATCATCTGACAGAATTCAACCCCCCTTTATAGTAAATCTCCCCAAGCTAGCTCTAGAAGGGAGTTATTCAACGTGATAAAGGGCAGATAGAATAGACTTACAGGTAATAGCAACATTAATAATAAAATAATGATTATTTTCCCCTAAGATCTGTGAAAAGTGAAGAATTTTTTCTCTCTCCACTCTTAAACAACCTAACATTGGTGTGTCAGTGCAAAAAGGAGTAAAACAAATAAAAGGTATACCAATTTGAAAGGGGAAAATACAATTTTTCTTCTTCACACTGACATAAATCATTTTTAGAAAATCATGAAGAATCTACAATGAAAGGAAAAAGATAGCCCTCCTAAAATATTAGCTAGAATATAATTTCAGTACACATATTTCAATAAAATGTCTATACATTAGCAATAGCAAATGGAATTTGAAATTTCAAAATTATACAATTTACAAGAGCTCTTCAAAATTAAATACTGAGGCATAAATCTAGCATAATGTAACTCCATCTCAAAGAGATATCTATACTCTTACGTTTATTGAAGCATTATTCGCAATAGCCAAGATATGAAAACAATCAAGTGTCTATTGATGAATGAATAAAGAAAGTGTGTGTCTATGTATTTACAATAAAATATTATTCAACCATAAAAAGGAAATCCTCCCATTTGCAACAACATGGATAAAGCTGGAGGACATTATGCTGAGTGATATAACTCAGGCATAGACAGCTAAATACCATCAAAGAGTCCCACTTCTGTGTATATATCCAAAGGAAATGAAGTCAGTATCTCAAAAAGAATTCCACATGAATTCTTATCAGTGGAATTCTTACAAGTGGAATCTAAAAAAGTCAAAATTCTAAAAGCAGAAAGCAAAATAGTGGTTGTCAGTGGCTCAGGATAGGGGAAATGGGAAGATATTGATCAAAGGATAAAAACTGTCAGTTATAAGGTGAATAAGTTCTGGAGATCTTACATATAGCATAGTGACTATAGTTAATAATTCCATATTGTTTGTTTGAAATTTACTAAGAGTATACATCTTAATTGTTTACACTACACATATACACACACACAGGGGTAACTGTAGAAACAAATATGTTTCTACATAATTGTTTGTAATTGCCACACATAATGTGTGGCAATTAACATGTCAATTAATTTGATTGTGGTAATTATTTCACAAAGTATACACACAGCAAAGTAGCACATGTACACTTTGAATATATATAACTTTTATTTGTCAATTATACCTCAATAAAGCTAGGAAAAAAGAAATCCAACTAAAACATGGAGATTTCCAATATCTTACATGATTTATCAAAAATAATATATGGATACAAAGTAAAAACATGAAAATAATTTTCTACATCATGAGTCTCTTAGGAAATGTAAATTATTAACACCACAACAACACATTATTATACAACTATTAGAATGACTAATATGAAAATCAGAGACAATATTGAGTACTAGAAAGCACGTGGAACACCTGGAACTATCATACATTGCTGGTGGGAATGCAAAACGATACAATTGGAAACAGAGGGCAGCTTCTTTCAAAATTAACATACACTTTCCTATGACCCAGAAATACAACTGCCAGGCATTTAACTAGGCAAATGTGAATTTATGTCAAAAAATCCCTACTCTAGATGTCTATAAAATTTGTGTTAATAATTACCAAAAACCGGGGGAAAAGAAGTGACTTCTAAGTACGAGTGGACAAATAACTTGTGGTATATCCAGATACTTAAATACTACTCAACAATTAAATGGAGCAATTTATTTACATATGCAAAAACTTGGATGTATCACTGAGGTATTGTGTTGAATGAAAGAAATAGACACAAAGTTTATATACTATATGATTTACTTTGTATGATGTTCTCCAAAAGACAATGCTTTATATCCATTGTAAATATTTGCCACTTTTTAGGGGTGGGTAGAGGCTATGAATTTAAATGAATAACATGAGAAAGTTGTGGTGATTGTGCTTTTTTGTATCTTGTTTGTGGTAGTGGCTATACGAATCTGACAACTCTAAAAGTCAGCATGATTTCTTACCTCCAAATGACCACACTAGCTCCCCGGCAAGTTTTTATTTGGCTGTTCTTTGTCAGACTGGAAAGACTGAAATGACAAATACAGAATTCCAAGTCTGAATAGCAAAAGAGGTCATTGACATATAATAGAAGATTGAAATCCAATCCAAGGAAAGCAATAAAATGGTCCAAGATTAGAAAGAAGACAAAGCCATTTTAAGAAAGAACTGGCCGGGCACAGTGGTTTATGCCTCCTAGCACTTTAAGAGGCCAAGGAAGGTGGACTACCTGAGGTCAGGAGTTCAAGACCAGCCTGACCAATATGGTGAAACCTCATCTCTACTAAAAGTACAAAAATTAGCCGAGTGTGGTGGTGGGTGTCTGTAATCCCAGCTGCTCGGGGGGCTGAGGCAGGAGGATTGCTTGAACCTGGGAGGTGAAGGTTGCAATGAGCCAAAAATGAACCACGGAAACCAAACCGGGGGAAAAAAAAAAAAAAAAAAAAAAAAAAAAAAAAAAAAAAAACCATACTAAACTTCTGGAAATAAAAAAATCACTACAGGAATTTCAGAATGCAATTGGAAGCACTAATAACATAATAGACCACGCCGAAGAGAGAATCTCATAGCTCAAAGGCAACTCCTTTGAATCAACACAGGAAGACAAAAATAAAGAAAAAGGAATTGAATGAAATGAACAAAACCTCCAGGAAATATGGGATTGCCTAAAGAGACAGCTCCTGTCACTCATCGGCATTCTAGAAAGAGATGGAGAGACAGCAAGCAACTTGAAAACACATTTGGTATACTGTCTTGAAAATTTCCTCAACCTTGCTAGAGAGGTCAACATGCAAATTCAAGAAATTCAGAGAACCCCTGCAATAACTATTCAAGACAACTATCTTAAAGACACATAGTTATCAGATGCTCCAAAGCAACTGTGAAAGAAAAATTATTGAAGGCAGCTGGAGAGAAGGGGCAGGTTATGTACAAAGGGAACCCTATCAGGACCTTTCAGGAGAAGGTCCTAAGATATTGGAGATTTCCAATATCTTAGATGATTTATCAAAAGTAATATATGGATACAAAATAAAAACATGAAAATAATTTTCTATATCATGAGTCTCTTAGGAAATATAAATTATTAACACCACAATAACACATTATTATACAACTATCAGAATGACTAATATGAAAATCAGAGACAATATTGAGTACTAGAAAGCATGTGGAACACCTGGAACTATCATACATTGCTGGTGGGAATGCAAAATGATACAACTGTTATGGAAGCAGACCTATGTAAAGGTCAGCAGACCTTTCAGGAAAAACCTTACAAGCCAGAAGGGATTGGGGGCCTATATTTAGCATCCTTATAGGAAATAAATTCAAACCAAGAATTTCATATCCAGCCAAACTAAGCTTCATCAGTGAAGGAGAAGTAAAATCCTTTTCAGACAATCATATGCTAAAGGAATTAATCACCACAAGATCTGCCTTACAGGAGGTCCTTAAGAAAGTGTTAAACATAAAAATGAGAGACCATTACCTGCCGCCAAAAATGCACACTTAAATATATAACCCACTAGCACTATAAAGCAATTCTACAATCAAGTCTACATAACAACTAGCTATGACAGTATCAATTTCTCACATATTAATACTAACCTTGAATGTAAATGAGCTAAATGCCCCACTTAAAAGACAAACAGTGACAAGTTTGATAAAGAAGCAAGGCCCAACTGTATGCTGTCTTCACAAGACCTATCTTGCATACAATGACACCCAGATGCTCAAAGAAAAGGTGTGAGAAAAGATCTATCAATCTAATACAAAACAACAAAGAGCAGGGGTTGCTATTCTTATTTCAGATAAAACAAACTTTAAAGCAAGAATGATTTAAAAGGAAAATGAAAGGTATTACATATTGATAAAGGGCTCAATTCAACAAGAAAACTTAGCTATCCAAAATATATATATGCACCCAACACTGAATCATCCAATTTCGTAAAACAAGTTTTTACAGACTTATGAAGGGATTTAGACAACCACATACTAAGAGTGGGACCACATTATTCAACACCCCACTGACAGTGTTACACATATCAAGGCGAAAAACAAAGATAGGGAACTAAACTCCACACTTAATCAAATGGACCTAACAGACATCTAAAGAGTACTTCACCCAACAAAAACAGAGTACACATTTTCCTCAGCTCTACATAACACATACACTCAGATCAACCATATGATTTGCCCTAAAACAACTGTAAATGAATTTTAAAAAATCATACCAACCACACTCTCAGTCCACAGCATAATAAATATGAAAATCAATATAAGAAGTTTTCTCAAAACCATACAATTACATGGAAATTAAACAACCTGCTCCTGAGTAACATTTTAGGGAATGAAATGAAGGTATAAATCAAATAATTATTTGAAAATAATGAAAACAAAGATACTACCTACCAGAATCTCTGGGACACAGCGAAAGCAGTATTAAGAGGAAAGTTTACAGCACTCTATGTTTGCATCAGGAATTTAGAAAGATCTCAAATGAACAGCCTAACCTTACACCTAGAGGAACTAGAAAAACAAGAGGAGATCAACCCCAAAGTTAGTAGAAGAAAGGAAACAACTCAAATCAGAGCTGAACTGAATAAAATTGAGATGTGAAAATTCCCACAAAAGATCAATGTAACAAGGAGTTGGTTTATTGAAAGAAGAAATAAGATTGATAGAATGTTAGCTAGACTAATAGAGAAAAAATATCCAAATAAACACAATCAGAAGTGACAAAGGTATCATAACCACTGATCCCATAGAAATACAAAAATCCTTGGAAACTATTATGAACACCTCTATGCACACAAACCCGAAAACCTAGAAGAAATCAATAAATCCTTGGAAACATACAACCTCCCAAGATTGAACCAGGAAGAAGTTAAAATCCTGAATAGACCAGTAACAAGTTCTGAAGTTGAATCAGCAATTAAAAACCTACCAACCAAAAAAGCCCTGGACCAAACAGATTCATAGCCAAATTCTACCCGAGGTATAATGAAGAGCTGGTGCTAATCCTACTGAAATTATTCCACAAAATTGAGGAGGAAGGATTCCTCACTAACTCATTCTATGAAGCCAGCATCATTCTGACACCAAAACCTAGAAGACACGTACACACAAATTTCAGGCCAATATCCCTGATGAACATGGATGTAAAAATCCTCAGCAAAATATTAACAAACTGAACAGAGCAGCACATCAAAAAGTTAATCCACTATGATCAAGTAGGCTTTATTCTTGAGAATCAAGATTGGTTCAACCTACACAAATCAATAAATGTGATTCATCAAATAAACAGTACTAAAAATACCATATGATAGTATCAATAAATGCAGAAAAAACTTTGAAAATATTCAACATCTCTTTGTGCTAAAAATCCTCAACAAACTAGGCATCAAAGGAACATAACACAAAATGGTAAGAGCCATTTATGACAAACCCACAGCCAACATCATATTAAATGGGTAAAAGCTGGAACCATTCCCTTTGTGAAATGGAAAAAGACAAGGATGTCCTCTCTCACTAGTCCTATTCAACATTGTACTAGACATTCTAGCCAGAGCAATCAGGCAATGACAAGAAATAAAATATATCCAAATAGGAAAAGAGGAAGTCAAGCCATCTCTCTTCACAGAAGGTATAATTCTACACTGCGAAACCCCATAGTCTCTGCCCAAAAATTCGTAGATCTGACAAAAAACTTCAGAAAGTTTCAGGTACAAAATTGGTGTCAAAAAATCAAGAGAATTTCTATATACCAGTAATGGCTGAGAGCCAAATCAAGAACACAATCTGACTTACAGTATCCACAGAAGAATAAAATACTTAGGAATTCAGCTAACCAATGTACAAGTTTGATAAAGAAGCAGGGCCCAACTGTGTGCTGTCTTCACAAGACCTATTTCACATGCAATGACACCCAGATGCTCAAAGTAAAGGGATGGCAAAAGATCTGTCAATTTAAGAGAAAACAACAGATAGGGGTTGCTGTTCTTACTTTAGACAAAACAGACTTTAAAGCAAGTATAATTTAAAAGGAAAATGAAAGGCATTACATATAGATGAAGGGCTCAATTCAACAAGAAGACTTAGTTATCCAAAATATATATGCACTCAACTCTGGAACACCCAGATTCACACAAGTTTTTAGAGACTTATGAAGATATTTAGACATCACATACTTTTGTATAGTGCTGAAAGAGATCAGAGACAACACAAACTGAAAAATATTATATGACAATGGATAGGAAAAATCAATATTATTAAAATGGCCATACTGCCCAAAGAAATGTATAGATTCAATGCCCTTGCTATCAAACTAGTCATATAATTTTTCACAGCATTAGATAAAACTATTACAAAATTTATATGAAACCAAAAAGTAGCCCAGATATTCAAAGCACTCCTTCACAAAAGGAACAAAGCCAGAGGCATCACACCACCCAACTTCAAACTATACTACAAGCCTACAGTAACCAAAACGGCATAGTACTGGTAGAAAAAACAGACACATAGGCCTATGGAATAGGATAGAGAAATGAGAAATAGAGTTGCACACCTACAACCATCTGTTCTTCGACAAAGTTGAAAATAAGAAGCAATGGAGAAAGGACTTTCTGTTTAATAAATGGTGTTGGAATAAGTGTTTAGTCATATGCAGAAGATTGAAATCCCTTCTTTTTAGCATATGCAAAAATTAAGATAGATTAATGACTTAAATGTAAGACCTAGAACTAAAAACTCTAGAAGAAAATCTAGGGTTTTCAGGAAATTTCATTTCTAGAAATATCATTCCAGACATAGACCTTGGCAAAGATTTTATGGCAAAGTCTTCAAAAGCAATTGCAACAAAGAAATGGAGAAGTGGGGCCTAATTCAACTAAAGATCTTCTGCACAGCAGAAGAAACCATCAACAGAGCAAAGAGATAACCTACAGAATGAGACAAAATATTCACAAAATATGCTCCAACCAAGGTCTAATATCCAGAATCTACAAGGAACTTAAACACCAACAACGAAATAGCAAAATATCACGTTAAAAATTAGACAAGGGATATGAAAAGATATTTCTCAAAAGAAGACATACCCATGGCTAAATAAGCATATGCAAAAATGCTCAATCGCACTAGTCATTAGAGAAATGCAAATCAAAACCACATTGAGTTACCATCTCTCACAATCAGAATGGCTATTATTGAAAAGTCAAAAAATAACATGTTGGTGAGGTTACAAAAAAAAAGAAAAAGAAAAAAAGAAACACACCTGTACACTGCTTGGGGGAATGGAAGTTATTCCAGCCACTTGTGGAAAGCAGTCTGAAGATTCCTCAAAGAACTTAAAACAGAGCTACCATTCAGCCCTGCAATACTACCTGGGTATACATCCAAAGGAATACAAATGCACATGCACTTGTATGTTCAACACAACATTATTTGCATTAGTAAAGACACAGAATCAACCTAGATGACCATCAATGGTAGACTAGATAAAGAAAATATGGTACATATGCACCATGGAATACTATGCAGCCATAAAAAAAAAAGAAATCGTGTCCTGTGCAATAATGTAGATATGGCTGATGGCCATTATTCTAAGTGAATTAATGCAGGAACAGAAAACCAAATATTGCATGTTCACTTGTAAGGGGGAGTTAAACACTGTAAATGCGGACACGAAGAAGAGACAAATAGACACTGGAGCCTACTAGAGGCTAGAAAGTGATGATTGAAAAACCACAAGTCAAAACTATGCTTGCTACCTGGGTGATGAAATCATTTGTACACCAAACCCCAGTGACACACAATTTAAACATGTAACAAACCTGCACGTGTACCCCCTGAACCTAAAATAAAAGATGAAAAAGAAAAAAGTCAAGACTATACACCCAAATGTCTATATAATTTATATTTAATACAAATATGTAGACTTTTTAATATGTTTAACTTACACAGTATAGCTACATTATCATCAACTTTTTTACTTGATTGAACTATATTGTTATATATTTTAATATAAACAATTATTTCACATTAAGGTGTGTGTGTCAAAAAATTTCCAAAATTGCTAATATATTTCTTTAAATTCCTAAATATTTGTTTACACTAAAACAAATAAAAAAGGCTGAAAGACGCTGAACATGGACGTAATTTTCTATAGCAAACTTATGATAAGGCCGGGCATGGTGACTCACACCTATAATTCCAGCACTCTGGGAGGCCAAGGCAGTCGGATCCCCTAAGGTCAGGAATTTGAGACCAGCCTGACTAACATGGTGAAGCCCTGTCTCCACAAAAAATACAAAAATTAGCTGGGCATGGTGACACATGCCTGCAATTTCAGCTACTTGGGAGGCTGAGACAGGAGAATCGCTTGAAACCAGGAGGTGGAGGTTGCAGTGAGCCGATATCATGCCATTGCACTCCAGCCTGGGCAACAAGAACAAGACTCTATCTTAAAAAAAAAAAAAAAAAAAAAAAAAAAAAGAAGAAGAAAGAAAAGAAAACCTATGATAAAAAACCAAGTCATTCAAACATTGACAATTTAATTTGTTCTGGTAATGTAAAAGCAGTGTCTTTTGTCATTTGTCCTGGCATTTGAAAATGACAGGATAGAAGTAATTCAGTTTCTGTTGCTTCATCTTACGTTCACTGTGCTATTGCTTATTTCAAACCTGTTAAATGCAGAAATATAAAGCACTGTCTGGGTGGAAGACAAAAATGTTACCAGACAAAGCTCCATACTATTACAAATTCTTGAAACCAACATATGTACCTGAGCACTAAATAACTAGGGGTTCTTCAAATTAACTTCTGTGTGAAGTATAATATTTATTTTAAAAATATATTTTAAAAATTGCATATATGTAGCATATCACGTATTGTGCAACTGCAACAATAGTTTAGAACATAAACATTATAGATAGATAATATGTTCATATAGATAATATGTATATGTTCAAAACTAGATAGTTTGATTTAGAACATATCTATTGTTTAGACAGTTTAGAACATAGATAATAGTTTAGAACACTAACATATTTTTATAACAGTGATGAAGATTATATTGTGCTAAGGACTAATTTTGAGTATTATTATTATTATTTTTAATTATCTATGAAGAAATGCATCACCTTATTGCCTGCTCCTGCCAGCCGACTCCGACTGCCCAGCCCTTGATGCTCCAGGGCCACTTGATGAAATGTTCCAAGCACCTGCCCCCTTTCTTTCTGTTTTAATCTACCTAACTCCTTCTGGTCCTAAAATTTTTTTATCTTTCTCTTCTCCATATTTCCTGATTCTCCTCCCTTTCTTCCTTCTATGGCATTGTAGCATGTTCTTATATATTTAATTTAGTATTTTTCAGGTAATGACACCTTAAGTATCTTCACAGTCAAACATGGTTATCATAGTTTAGGATCCTCCAAGAGCAACTCTTGAGACAAAAATTCTAGTGCAAATAAGTTGTTAGGAAAGATCCCAGATAAATCTGGCAGGCAAATCGTGAAGGATAGCAGACACTATCTGTATCCTACTAAGCATCCTCAAATCTTCTCATTTCAATTTGCTTGTTCTGATTTACAGAGACCAGTATCTGCATCTTCATGCATAAGGATTTTCCCCAATAGGTAGACCACTATGCTTGTGCAATTGGCAGGCTAGAAGTACCAGGGAATTAAATGTACCACCCCAAAAGCCCTCAGTAATTTATGGTTGTTGGTACATCACCTCAGATTATCTCTTCTCTTGGTTGACACAACTCTGAGGCATGCCTTTGCCCTTTGCCCTTTCCCCTAGAGTGAAGCAACCCTGTGGTTTCTAGATTAGTAAAGCACACTTGAATAGCTTGGTTTCTTCCTTGTAGCACCTACCCATTCCCCTTCTAATGTTTCTCGCATTTCTCAAATACTATGCCTCTGCTTCCAGAGGGTCATAAAATAAGACAGGAAGAGAGAAAGTAAAGAGAAAACTGTCATTCAAAGGAATGCTGTAAAGCAAGTTACCAATATAAGCAAAAAGATCTTATTCCCACTAGGGAATTATGGGAGACAATGGGGAATAGGAGCCTCAGAATTATTTAACACAAAAGAAAAGGGAGCCACTATCCTGATATACTGACTCCCACCAGTCACTGGTTAAGTGATGATGATCTTAGAATGCTTGTATTCTCTGGCATGTCTGGCCTGCAGTGGACAAAGCAGAGGATGAGGTTGCTACTAGAGAAAACACTCAGAAAAGTAAATGTAGGTGCTGACTTTTGTAAGCCAGGCCAAGTCTGCTTATGGAATGGGAAAGAAACGTGAGTTTCTTCCACATTGGGATCCTCAAGAAAGTTACTGTATTTTGTTTTTCCTCCAAAGGGTTTATCACAATGCCCGATGCAAAGAAGGTATGAGTTTTTTTTCTAAACCAAATAATTGAGAGGATAAAGCAACTATATGTTTAAGAAATCATACATACATTCACTACAAGTACTTTAGGATAACTGTGAAATGGACTTTATGAGGAAATCTGAGCAAAGTGTTTAGTTTCCTGAGTGCGGCATTCTCTGGAGCTTCAATATCAAATTATATAAAATGAGCTCTGCCAGTGAGAAAGATAGTTTAGACCTCTGAAAGTCAGTCTTCTAGTTGAAGAAGACCAAAGAGGTAAAGTGAGGAACAACACAAAATATCTAGGAAACATCTCACTTTCTAAAAATCACAATGTGAATGGTTCATTTTTTCAAAAATCACATGGAAAATGGAAAACATTTCTTAGAAAACAGAATGACTTTCCAAAAGATACAGTGGAATATAGAATATAAAAGTATCAGAAAATAATGATGAGATAGTTTTACTTCTAGGGGAATAGTTATTCAAATGATAAGTGAGTCTCAATACATTTCAGATAAAAATATTCTGAAAATTATATGACAAACATTTCACCCATTTTAGGACTAGTGTGGTGCGGCTGCAGCATTTCTCTATTTATTCTTCTGATCTCAGGCAACTTCACTGATTAAACTTTCTTGAAGAAAGAAAAATTTCTCTACTTTATTGGTCACTAACTATTTACTAAGTCTTTGAAGGGAATAGGCAAATCAACTTTGATGTAAAGAAAAGCTTGTTCCATCTTTGGAAAGGGGCAAATAGAGATGATGGAATCAGTGTCAAGTTTCTTATGGCTGCTAATGATAAAGTCAGAAGTTCTTAATTTGGACAGCATATTAAATTTTCAATATGCCATTGAGTGTGTTAGATGTAACATAAATTATCTTGCCAACTTTATCTCATTTAAAGTTCTCTGATACCAATGCTCAAAGTACATCTCATTGTGAAACAGACTGAAACTATTTTGTTTACCCTTGATTTTTTTAAATTCTTCATCTTGGTTTTGTCAAGCTTGTTTCTGCCATCTGTCTGTTACTTGAAAGACATTGGCAGCTATAAGGTCATCATCTTCTCACAGATATGCCTGGACTGACATGCACTGCTCACCAGCTGAAGCACTGTCTTCTTCAGGGATCCAGGTAGAGTGGCAGATTTATTACCTGTTCCCTGAAGGAGTCTGCTTCAAAGTGGAAATGAACTTGGGAGCTCAAGATGTCCAGCACACCAACAACATTTGCCTTACACTGACAACAGCAATAAAGTATTTTCTCCTTTTAACAAAAATATCAGGAAAATGTAACACATTCCCTGAAATATCTGTTCATCAGACAGACTTGCTTTCTTTGTCTTTGGCCCGTCTTTGTAATTGCTGTGTCTGAATTTTTTTCCTATGAACTTAGCAGTTACATTAAATGAATAGAGTTGACCTTTACTCCCACAATGCTTTTTCAAAGACTTATGACTAACAGCATGGAAGAAATATGTACTTTATCATGACTGTTTCAAGGAAGAATTCCAATATGATATTTCATTAGTTTTAGTAGTGCAATTATGATGATTACAGTTACAGCTCTGTTCAAGTGTTGCTTCTGGTGCTGTTTCTTCTGACAGAATTTTCCTCAAGTACACTCCTTAGGTCTCTGTGTTTGTAGAAGACGATGAAGAATGAATGGTGACCTTTTCACTCTGTCAGATAGCGTCCTGTTTCTCACCGAGTTTCATGCTTTTTAGCTTTGAGTCTTCAAACCAAAATATTACTGAAAGATTTTTTTTTTCCCAGACTAAAGTCCACTAACCATCACAAGTCTAAATGTTGTTAAAAAAAAAAAGAAAAAAAAGAAAAAGAAATCAGTGTCTTACCTTATACTTTTGCTTTGTTGAGCCAGCCAAGCTAAGGATTTTTTTTTTTTTTAATTTTACTGAGAATTTTGTCTTCCCTTTTGAATGCAAATGAAAGTAATGCACAATCTCCATAGAGATACAATAAAATTATTAGTTGGTGATTCTCTTTGATTTATGAGAGAAAATGAGTGTGTGTATGAGCGTGTGTGTGCGTGCATGCAAGTAAAAATGCACAATTTTAAGAAAGTGAGAGATATAGGAATATCTTACAAGCAAAGAAATTAGAAAGTGATGACCTTAAAGCTAAATGGGGCCGGGTGCGGTGGCTCACGCCTGTAATCCCAGCACTTTGGGAGGCCGAGGTGGGTGGATCACAAGGTCAGGAGATCGAGACCATCTTGGCTAATGCAGTGAAACCCTGTCTCTACTAAAAATACAAAAAATTAGCCGGACGTGGTGGCAGGCGCCTGTAGTCAGGAGAATGGCGGCGAATGGCAGGAGAATGGCGTGAACCCGGGAGGCGGACCTTGCAATGAGCTGCCATCGCGCCACTGCACTCCAGCCTGGGCGACAGAGCGAGACTCCGTCTCAAAAAACAAAACAAAACAAAACAAAAAATAAAAACTAAATGGATCCAGTGGACTTCCCAATAAGCAATGTAAGTGAAATGAATTTATGAATCTCAGCAGATTCCTGAGGTCCTGTAGCAACTGAAACAAAAGTCATCTCTGATTTGACAAATATAGGTCCCCTTGACTGGGGAGATTATTTAACAGACCACCTAGCCCTTTCCTTATAAATGCCTCTGAATGTGCTGAGTACTTGTCAGTAATGACTGAAAAAGGAGCACAAGCAACAATGGAGATAAATATTTTTCTCAGGGCACCATTTCCTATGATTTCCCAGAAACCCCTTTAAGTTTAAAAATGAAAAAAAAAAATCTATGTCAGAGGCCTCATTTACAAAAAGAAGATAGATCTCAATCAGTTCTTCCCCAGTTATTCTCAATTACTTTCATTGCAGTTATTAAGCTATGGTTGACTATGAGCAATCCCAAATGTAATTTGTTCTGTATCCTGGGATTTAGATTATATAACAATAAAGAAGAGTTTTTAAGACTATGTAGAGAATGGCAGAATAACTACATCCACTATAGTTAAAAAAAAAATGAAATGTATAAATGATTATCCAGTCAGATTTGGAATTGTATAACCAGCCACTATCAAGAACTATTGTGCTGAATTCTTAGTGTATTAATTTTGTAGGGTTGCCACGTAAATTACCACAAATCAAGAGGCTTAAACAACACAAATTTGTTTTCTCATATTTCTGGAGGCTAGAAGTGTGCAGTCTAGGTGTCAGTAGAACCATGCCCTTTATGAAGACTTTAGGATCCTTCCTTGCCTTTTATTTTCTGCTAGTAGCCAGGAATTCTTGGCTTGTAAATGCATTACTTACCTCTGTCTTCATAGGATTTTCCTCTATGTCTTCACATCACCTTCCCGGTGTGTATGTCTCTGTGTCCAAATTAACTTCATTTCATAAGGGCACCAGTCACTGGATTTAAGGCTCACCCTTAATCCAATATGTTCTCATTTTAACTTGGTTACATCTGTTTTTGGCAAAACACTATTTTCAACTAAGTTCTCATTCTGAGGTTCAAGTAGAATGAATTTTGAGGTGGCACTCTTCAGCGCCTGTGCTAAGTAGGAGGAAACAGTAAAGCTACTAATAATTTATTTTGTTTCAAAAGACACCTTGGGAATTATCCTCTGTAAGAAATCAAGGGCATACGATGTTTACAAAAGCAGCAGCAAGACAGGAGGGCTTTTATATTCTATATCTGATTTTCTTGAAGGCAACGTACAGCCATCAAATGGTTTCTAATCAGGGAAGACAGTTATTGATGCTTATTTTCGTAAATTTATTCTCTTCGAACGTAATAGTAAAAAAGTAGAGGCAGCAAGTTTGGAAAATTTATTGAAGACCTTCATGGTACAAGAAAAGAGAGGTCAGTACTTCAAGGAAAATAGAAACTCAGGGGTACATATACTTAGTAGCAAGATAATTTGAACGTTTATCCTCTGCAGTATATATCGTAGAGAGGAGAAATTTGAAAATATGTGAGAGAAAGTGAATAGGCAATATAAGAACAAAGATACACATGGTTGACTTACACTATACAGCAAACTCTTTTTTTTTTTTTCAGAATGAAGACGATGTCAGAGGGTTAATGCAAATGCAAATTTTTATAGTAAAGCTGGAGAAACTGAGAGAATTGTGTCTCTGTGAAACCCGAAGCAAGGCTGAGTGCATAAGTGCCATGTTTGATGTGAGCCAGCCAGACAAAAATGAACAAAGTAGACACAACCCTTGTCAATTTAAGAATTTACAACTTTGCAGAGATACAATTATAGGTAATCTTAAAAAGTAAGGTATGTCACAGAAATACATGGCAAGAAGGTAAAATTCAGTTTGAGATAGTCAATGAAGCAGAATTTAAACTAAACCTAAGGAATGCATAAGAGTAACTATCAAAGCAGTATACTGTGTAGGAAAGAGTATTCTACAATAGGAAACAGCATGAGCAAACCCAGGAGAACATTTATATGGCAGTTTCAAGGAATTGAAAGAAATTCAGTGTGGGTGATTTACTAACTCTAAGAGATATACTGAGAAATAATGCTAAAGTGGAAAATAAGCAGACCAGACAATGGAACAAAAAATAAGTGGACCAGACAGTGTTGGCAGCTAGTTGAAGTTTAGACTTTATTTTAAGGAGAGATGATAAGCCATTGAAATGTTTTATGTAGGAACATAAGACTTTAAGAGTAACATATTAAAGGGTGGCTGTTGTTGCTTGTATAAAATGTATTAAAGGAGATCAAAAATGAAGTAGGAGGGAAGAGTTTGGAGTCAACAGCAATAATCCATGTGAAAGATACTGGTAGCTGTAACCAGAATAGTAGACATGAATATAAGAATAGATAAGTTTTAGGTACATTTTTAAAACAATGATTTATTTAGGAAATATTTAGGATTAACTCAGGAATTATTTAGAATATTTAGAACAGTAGTTAAGTGAGGCAAAAGACAATGATGAATCAGATATCACACTCAGACTTCTGATTTGCACAGGTGGATTGATGCTGGAGCCATGCACTGATACATGAAGTTGGAAAGATAATAAACACCACATGAGAAATGTGGCTTTTACGATATATGAGAAATATTCACATGGAGTTTTCCTAAACTCTAGATGAGTGCTATAGGCTGGAGTTAGTATTTTGGCAATTATCTAGAACATAGAAAGTTACACAATGGAAGGGCAGGAAAGAATGTGTAGAGTGATGAGGAAAAGAAGCTAAGAACTGAACCCTGTTAAGTTAAATATTTAAAGCAGAGTAGATGAAGAATAGAAAGCAAATACATGGAGAAAGATCAAAGATAGCTGAAAGTCTTAGAATGTGTGATTTAATAGCAATAAAAATAGACTTCTTCAAAAACAGGCATATGCTTAGCTGAAAGGTTAAGTAAAATAATCCATGAGAAAAGTACATTTGGATTTTGATACAAAAATGGAATTAGATGTAAATGGGGAGTAGACTAAAAGAATGTAAAAGTGAGAAAGTACAGGTAGGCAATTGTTTCAAAAAGTTTGGCACTGTAGATTATTTCTTTCTATAGCTTCATATATATTTGTTTCAGATATCTTTTTCATTATTATATATATATATATTAGCTAGATGAAGCTGTTATGAAAGAATGTTTTTGAATTTGATACAGTACTTGTATTGGTCCTGTTTTATTACACTAATTTATCAATTCTAATTTCTTTCATTTTTCTAGATACATATCATGCCATCTAAAAATAATGATCATATAGTCTTATTAATTTTAATATTTGCTCTTCTTAGTTTCATTTGATAAAATGCTTCATTGATTATGACTTCAAAAACAATATGAAATCAAAATGAGGAATGGATTATCCAAGATGGCTGGCTCATGGACTGATTGATTGTCTAATCTTTGAGTAAAGGAAATTATTGAATGTCCTAATTATAGTCACAAGGCTTTAAGCCTTTGACATAAGTAGTTCTTCCCATTTGAGGCACTGTCTGGTTACCAACTCACTGCATTGAGAAGTCAATGACAGTCTGTTCTCCCCAGAGACTTAATAATCTGGACACTGTCTTGAGATAACATTTTTCCTTTACTTATTGAAAAACATTCTTTTTTTATTAATTTGCTAAGTTATTTATTTTTTTTGAAAAAATTTAATAGTATGGAAAAGTTGACAGTAGTCATTGCTTTCTCCCTATACCTTCAGCCCTATTCTCTTCTAGATAAGAGTTAATTTCAATAACTGAAAATCAAATCACATTTATAAGCATTGTTTACTACGGAGCCTATTAGTTTTTTTGAATTATATTTTCTTCTTCGAAATTTTTATATCACAATACCTGTTTCACATAAACAAAATGACTCAGGGTAAGTTAATTATTTTCACTTGAGCTCCATACTTAGCTCAAAATCTTGCCACTTTGATTTTTCATATGAAACCTCAACATTTTTCTCCTAGAGTTAATAATTATTTATTGTTTTTGATGCTGATGGAATTTAATGATTATTTTTAATCTCTATTTGATTTATCTCTTTTAGAATATTTATTATTTCCTTCCTTCTAGCTGAGGGTTCAGTTTGCTAATCTTTTGCTAATTCTTTAAAGTGTACAATTAGTTTAATCATTTGATATGTTATTTTTAATGTGTGTATACACAGTTACACATTTCCCTCTCACTACTGCTTTCAATGAATCCTATGTATTTTAGTATGTTTCATTTTATTATAATTCATCTAAAAGTATTTTTTAATTTCCCTTGTGATTTCTTCTTTGACCTGTTGTACTTTTAGAGTGTGTTAATTTCTACATATCTGTGAGTTTTCCAGTTTTCCTTATGTCATTGATTTCTAGCTTCATTCCATTGTTGCCTGAAGACATTCTGTGTATGATTTCGATATTTCTGAATTTTTTAAGACTGGTTTTCTGCCTGAACATATAGTCTATTCTGGAAAATATTCCGTCTACTCTTGAGAACAATGTGTCTTCTACTGTTTTTAGATGTAGTATTCTGTACATACCTGCTAGGTTCAATTAACTGATAGGGTTGCTCAAGTCCTCTATTTTCTTTATCTTTTTTCTTTTTTTATTTGTTTTACATTTTAATTTTTTTTATTATTATACTTAAGTTCTAGGGTACATGGGCACAATGTGCAGGTTTGTTACATATGTATACATGAGCCATGTTCGTGTGCTGCACCCATCAACTCATCAGCACCCATCAGCTCGTCATTTACATCAGTTGTAACTCCCAATGCCATCTCTCCCCCCACCCCCCTCCCCATACTAGGCCTCAGTGTGTGATGTTCCCCTACCCATGTCCTAGTGATCTCATTGTTCAATTCCCACCTATGAGTGAGAACATGCAGTGTTTGTTTTCTGTTCTTGCGACAGTTTGCTGAGAGTGATGGTTTCCAGCTGCACCCATGACCCTACAAAGGACACGAACTCATCCTTTTTTACGGCTGCATAGTATTCCATGGTGTATATGTGCCACATTTTCTTGATCCAGTCTGTCACTGATGGACATTTGGGTTGATTCCAAGTCTTTGCTACTGTGAATAGTGCCGCAATAAACAACGTGTGCACGTGTCTTTATACCAGCATGATTTATAATCCTTTGGGTATATACCCAGTAATGGGATGGCTGGGTCATATGGTATTTCTAGTTCTAGATCCTTGAGCAATCGCCATACTGTTTTCTGCAATGGTTGAACTAGTTTACAATCCCACCAACAGTGTAAAAGTGTTCCTATTTCTCCACATCCTCTCCAGCACCTGTTGTTTCCTGACTTTTTAATGATTGCCATTCTAACTGGTGTGAGATGGTATCTCATTGTGGTTTTGATTTGCATTTCTCTGATGGCCAGTGATGATGAGCATTTTTTCATGTGTCTGTTGACTGTATGAATATCCTCTTTTGAGAAATGTCTGTTCATATTCCTTGCCCACTTTTTGATGGGGTTGTTTTTTTCTTGTAAATTTGTTTGAGTTCTTTGTAGGTTCTGGATATTAGCCCTTTGTCAGATGAGTAGATTGCAAAAATGTTCTCCCATTCTGTAGGTTGCCTGTTCACTCTGATGGTAGTTTCTTTTGCTGTGCAGAAGCTCTTTAGTTTAATTAGATCCCATTTGTCAATTTTGGATTTTGTTGCTGTTGCTTTTGGTGTTTTAGACATGAAGTCCTTACCCATGCCTATGTCCTGAATGGTATTACCTAGGTTTTCTTCTAGGGTTTTTATGGTTTTAGGTCTAACATTTAAGTCTCTAATCCATCTTGAATTAATTTTTGTTTAAGGAGTAAGGAAAGGATCCAGTTTCAGCTTTCAACTTATGGCTAGCCAATTTTTCAGTACCATTTATTAAATAGGGAATCCTTTCCCCATTTCTTGTTTTTCTCAGGTTTGTCGAAGATCAGATGGCTGTAGATGTGTGGTATTATTTCTGAGGACTCTGTTCTGTTCCATTGGTCTACATCTCTGTTTTGGTACCAGTACCATGCTGTTTTGGTTACTGTAGCCTTGTAGTATAGTTTGAAGTCAGGTAGTGTGATGCCTCCAGCTTTGTTCTTTTGACTAAAGATTGTCTTGGCAATGTGGGCTCTTTTTTGGTTCCATAGGAACTTTAAAGCAGTTTTTTCCAATTCTGTGAAGAAACTCATTGGTAGCTTGATGAGGATGGCATTGAATCTATAAATTACCTTGGGCAGTATGGCCATTTTCACGATATTGATTCTTCCTATCTAAGAGCATGGTATGTTCTTCCATTTGTTTGTGTCCTCTTTTATTTCACTGAGCAGTGGTTTGTAGTTCTCCTTGAAGAGGTCCTTTACATCCTTTGTAAGTTGGATTCCTAGGTATTTTATTCTCTTTGAAGCAATTGTGAATGGAAGTTCATTCATGATTTGGCTCTGTGTTTGTCTGTTACTGGTGTATAAGAATGCTTGTGATTTTTGCACATTAATTTTGTATCCTGAGACTTTGCTGAAGTTGCTTTTCAGCTTAAGGAGATTTTGGGCTGAGATGATGGGGTTTTCTAAATATACAATCATGTCATCTGCAAACAGGGACATTTTGACTTCTTCTTTTCCTAACTGAATACCCTTGATTTCTTTCTCTTGCCTGATTGCCCTAGCCAGAACTTCTAACACTATGTTGAATAGGAGTGGTGAGAGAGGGCATCCCTGTCTTTTGCCGGTTTTCAAAGGGAATGCTTCCAGTTTTTGCCCATTCAGTATGATATTGGCTGTGGGTTTGTCATAAATAGCTCTTATTATTTTGAGATATGTTCCATCAATACCGACTTTATTGAGAATTTTTAGCATGAAGGGCTGTTGAATTTTGTCAAAGGCCTTTTCTGCATCTATTGAGATAATCATGTGGTTTTTATCTTTGGTTCCGTTTATATGCTGGATTATGTTTATTGATTTGCGTATGTTGAACCAACCTTGCATCCCAGGGATGAAGCCCACTTGATCATGGTGGATAAGCTTTTTGATGTGCTGCTGGATTCGGTTTGCCAGTATTTTATTGAGGATTTTTGCATCAATGTTCATCAGGGATATTGGTCTAAATTCCCTTTTTTTGTTATGTCTCTGCCAGGCTTTGGTATCAGGATGATGTTGGACTCATAAAATGAGTTAGGGAGGATTCCCTCTTTTTCTATTGATTGGAATAGTTTCGGAAGGAATGGTACCAGCTCCTCCTTGTACCTCTGGTAGAATTCAGCTGTGAATCCATCTGGTCCTGGACTTTTTTTGGTTGGTAGGCTATTAATTATTGCCTCAATTTCAGAGCCTGCTATTGATCTATTCAGGGATTCAACTTCTTCCTGGTTTAGTCTTGGAAGAGTGTAAGTGTCCAGGAAATTATCCATTTCTTCTCGATTTTCTAGTTTATTTGCATAGAGGTGTTTACAGTATTCTCTGATGGTAGTTTGTATTTCTGTGGGGTCAGTGGTGATATCCCCTGTATCATTTTTTATTGCATCTATTTGATTCTTCTCTCTTTTCTTCTTTATTAGTCTTGCTAGCAGTCTATCAATTTTGTTGATCTTTTCAAAAAACCAACTCCTGGATTCATTGATTTTTTTGGAGAATTTTTTGTATCTCTATCTCCTTCAGTTCTGCTCTGAACTTAGTTACTATTTCTTGCCTTCTGCTAGCTTTTGAATGTGTTTGCTCTTGCTTCTCTAGTTCTTTTAATTGTGATGTTAGAGTGTCAATTTTAGATCTTTCCAGCTTTCACTTGTGGGCATTTAGTGCTATAAATTTCCCTCTACACACTGCTTTAAATGTGTCCCAGAGATTCTGGTATGTTGTATCTTTGTTCTCATTGGTTTCAAAGAACATCTTTATGTCTGCCTTCATTTCGTTATGTACCCAGTAGTCATTCAGGAGCAAGTTGTTTAGTTTCCATGTAGTTGAGCGGTTTTGATTGAGTTTCTTAGTCCTGAGTTCTAGTTTGATTGCACTGTGGTCTGAGAGACAGTTTGTTATAATTTCTGTTCTTGTACATTTGCTGAGGAGTGCTTTACTTCCAATTATGTGGTCAATTTTGGAATAAGTGTGATGTGGTGCTGAGAAGAATGTATATTCTGTTGATTTGGGGTGGAGAGTTCTGTAGATGTCTATTAGGTCTGCTTGCTGCAGAGATGAGTTCAATTCCTCAATATCCTTGTTAACTTTCTGCCTCGTTGATCTGTCTAATGTTGACAGTGGGGTGTTGAAGTCTCCCATTATTATTGTATGGGAGTCTAAGTCTCTTTGTAAGTCTCTAAGGACTTGCTTTATGAATCTGGGTGCTCCTGTATTGGGTGCATATATATTTAGGATAGTTAGCTCTTCCTGTTGAATTGATCCCTTTACCACTATGTAATGGCCTTCTTTGTCTCTTTTGATCTTTGATGGTTTAAAGTCTGTTTTATCAGAGACTAGTATTGCAACCCCTGCTTTTTTGTTGTTGTTGTTGTTCTCCATTTGCTTGGTAGATCTTCCTCCATCCCTTTATTTTGAGCCTGTGTATGTCTCTGCATGTGAGATGGGTCTCCTGAATATAGCAAACTGATGGGTCTTGACTCTATCCAATTTGCCAGTCTGTGTCTTTTAATTGGAGCATTTAATCCATTTACATTTAAGGTTAATATTGTTACGTGTGAGCTTGATCCTGTCATTGTGATATTAGCTGGTTATTTTGCTCATTAGTTGATGCAGTTTCTTCCTAGCCTCGATGGTCTTTACATTTTGGCATGTTTTTGCAATGGCTGGTACCAGTTGTTCCTTTCCATATTTAGTGCTTCCTTCAAGTTCTCTTGTAGGGCAGGCCTGGTGGTGACAAAATCTCTAAGCATTTGCTTATCTGTAAAGGATTTTATTTCTCCTTCACTTATGAAACTTAGTTTGGCTCGATATGAAATTCTGGGTTTAAAATTCTTTTCTTTAAGAATGTTGAATATTGGCCCCCACTCTCTTCTGGCTTGGAGAGTTTCTGCCGAGAGATCTGCTGTTAGTCTGATGGGCTTCCCTTTGTGGGTAACCCGACCTTTCTGTCTGGCTGCCCTTAAGATTTTTTCCTTCATTTCAACTTTGGTGAATCTGGCAATTATGTGTCTTGCAGTTGCTCTTCTCGAGGAGTATCTTTGTAGCATTCTCTGTATTTCCTGAATTTGAATGTTGGCCTGCCCTACTAGGTTGGGGAAGTTCTCCTGGATATCCTGAAGAGTGTTTTCCAACTTGGTTCCATTTTCCCCCTCACTTTCAGGCACCCCAATCAGACGTAGATTTGGTCTTTTCATGTAATCCCATATTTCTTGCAGGCTTTGTTGATTTCTTTTTCCTCTTTTTTCTCTAGACTTCTCTTCTCACTTTGTTTCATTCATTTGACCTTCAGTCATTGATACTCTTTCTTCCAGTTGATCAAGTCAGTTACTGAAGCTTGTGCATTTGTCACGTATTTCTTGTTTCATGGTTTTTATCTCTGTCAGTTCATTTATGGCCTTCTCTGCATTGATTATTCCAGTTATCCATTCTTCCATTTTTTTTCGTGATTTTTAGCTTCTTTGTGCTGGTTACGTAGTTCCTTCTTTACCTCTGAGAAGTTTGATTGACTGAAGACTTCTTCTCTCAACTCATCAAAGTCATTCTCCATCCAGCTTTGATCCATTGCTGTCAATGAGCTGCATTCCTTTGGAGGGGGAGATGTGCTCTTATTTTTTGAATTTCCAGCTTTTCTGCCCTGCTTTTTTCCCATCTTTGTGGTTTTATCTGCCTTTGGTCTTTGATGATGGTGATGAACTGATGGGGTTTTGGTGTGGGTGTCCTTTCTGTTTGTTAGTTTTCCTTCTAACAGTCAGGTCCCTCAGCTGTAGGTCTGTTGGAGATTGCTTGAGGTCCACTCCAGACCCTGTTTGCCTGGGTATCAGCAGTGGAGGCTGCAGAAGGTAGAATATTGCTGAACAGCAAGTGTTGCTGTATGATTATTGCTCTGGAAGCTTCGTCTCAGGGTGTACCCCGCTGTGTGAGGTGTGAGGTGTCGGTCTGCACCTAGTGGGGGATGTCTCCCAGTTAGGCTACTCAGGGGTCAGGGACCCACTTGAGCAGGCAGTCTGTCCATTCTCAGATCTCAGCCTCCGTGCTGGGAGATCCACTGCTCTCTTCAAAGCTGTCAGACAGGGTCATTTACCTCTGCTGAGGTTTCTGCTTCTTTTTGTTTAGCTATGCCCTGTCCCCAGAGATGGAGTCTACAAAGACAGGCAGGCCCCATTGAGTTGTGGTGGACTCCACCCAGTTCGTGCTTCCCAGTGGCTTTGTTTACCTACTTAAGCCTCAGCAATGGTGGGCACCCCTCCCCCAGCCTCTCTGCTGCCTTGCAGTTAGATCTCAGACTGCTGTGCTAGCAACGACGGAGGCTCCGTGGGTGTGGGACCCTCCCATTCAGGTGTGGGATATAATCTCCTGGTGTGCCATTTGCTAAGACACTTGGTAAAGCACAGTATTAGGGTGAGAGTTACCTGATTTTCCAGGTATTGTGTGTCTCAGTTTCCCTTTGCTAGGAAAAGGGATTCTCTATCTCCTTGTGCTTCCCAGGTGAGGCAATGGCTCACCCTGCTTCAGCTCTTGCTGGTCTGGTCGGGCTGCACCAGCTGACCAGCACCAATTGTTCGGCACTCCCCAGTGAGATGAACCCAGTACCTCCACTGAAAATGCAAAAATCACCCATCCTCTGTGTCACTGGTGCTGGGAGCTGGAGGCTGGAGCTGCTGCTATTTGGCCATCTTGCTCCAGGAACTTCAAGTCCTCTATTTTTTTAATGATCTTTTGCTCTTTTGATCCATTATTAAAAGTGCAATATTGTTTGATAGTAGCTACTTATGTGAAAAACAAACAAACAAAAAAAGCGCTGTGACATTGATGTCTCCAACTATTATTGTAGAACTGTCTCTTTGTCTTTCCATACATTTTGAGGGATATATTGTTAGGTCTCTACTGGTAACTCTATTTAACATAATTTGTCAGAACACCCTTTCCTAAACAAGTAACTCCTTATTCTCTGTCACCCTGCTACTCAAAGTGTGATAAACAGTCCAGCATTTGTATATCCCTGGGAGACTATCAGAAATGAGGATATCAATCTTCACTTTGGACCTACTGAATCAGAATCTACATCTTAACAAGACCCGTAGATGACTTTTGTCAAAATTCAAGTTTGAGCAGTTTTTTTTTTTTTTTTGTCTCCTAACTGTTTTTATCTTTTTAAATAGTACATGTCGCTTCCTCATATTTATATGAGGTAATTTACGAAATTACGACGACGTAATTTCGTTCGTCGATTGTCTTCCTCTATAAGCACATAAGCTCATTGGGAACAGAACTTCCTTCGTTGTGTTCCCTTCCAAATCACAATATGTAGAACCGTCTGGTCCATAGTAGGTGCTCAATAATAGTTGTTGAATAACTGGAGGAAAGAATGAATGAGTTAAAACATCTCTTGAATCAGTAAAAAGTTCAAATGACCTTCCATTGCCCTTAGAATGTCTTAAATCTTCTTTTATCTTCTCCTGTCACACTCCTTTCCTCATTATTTCTCAAGCACACTGGACTTTTTGAGTCCTTGAATATATCATAATCTTATCCACCTCAGGTCCTTTGGGTGTGATGGTCCATCCTCCTAGAGTGCTCACCTCTCCCCTCTTTAGAGAGCTTATTTCTGTCCCTTATTTAGCTTGAAACATCTTTCTTGATCAGATCGAACAAGATTATGCTATCTATCTGTTTCCCTGAATTTATTCACTGCAGATTTTATCTCAATTAAATTTATGTTTTAACGTTGCATCTCCAGCTCCAAAAGAGAAAAGATGTACTTGTTTAATTTACTAATGTAACAATATTTAGTAGGCTAAGAATATATATTTTATTATACTTATAAAATTAGAACTATATTTGGCTTATATTTAATCATATATTTTCTGTAACTATTGAGGAATATATTTTTATTGGTATGATGAATAATATTTATAAATTGTTTTCTTTATTTTGAAGTATTCTGTTTTCAGAGTAAATTCTGTTTGAATATGATGTACTGTCAAACGTTTGCTTAATTACAAGGGTATATTCTGAGAAATGTGCCATTAGGTGATTTCATCACTGCAAACATCATAGAGTGCACTTACACATAACTAGATGGTGCAGACTACTACACACTTAGGCTATATGGTATAGACTATTGCCCTGAGGCTACAAATGTGTTTATATTACTACTTTACTAAATACTATAGGTAACTGTAACACACTGGTAAGAATTTGTGTACCTAAACCTAGAAAAAATATAGTACAAATTTGCTATTATCGTCTTATGGAACCACTATTGTATATATGATCCATTGATGACTGAAATGTTGTTATGGAGCACATGACTATATTATAATGTGATTATTAGTTGTGTTTTCTATTATAAACAACAATTCTAAGTTATATTAGCATGACTTGTTTTCTCATGTTGTTTTCTGTGTAAAAATATTTTTCATTTCTCTATGTAGTAAACATTCATACATGTACGTATTCTTCCTTCAAATGAATTGTGAAGACACAAATTGTATCTTCCAACACCTCCTACTGTTTAGCTAAATAGATTTTTAAACATATTTTCCATTTCTGATGGGGCAAGTAGTACATTGTTTATTATTACACAAGTTGAGTTCAAGGAAACTCAGTTTAAATTCCAGCTCCAAAACTAATAAGCAGTGTGACCATAAGTGATTACTTAATTGTTCTAAACTTCTGTTTCCATTTCTGAAGATAATACCTATTGTGTTATTGTTTTGTAAAAATTCCATGAAATAATACATATTTGTTGGTTAGAATTTCTTGACAGAGTAAGTAAACCTTCAATAAACGGGATGTTGTTATTTAGCGGTGTACCTCAATGGGAAATATTTATGAATGTTTCTAAAACTCTTTTGAGAGTGCTCTCTCTACTTGCATTGCCAAATCAAACAGAATAATTTGTACTTTCTTATTTTATATAGATCATGATGAACCATGGCTAAGTCAAGTAAGCTTTCCAAGTACCTGATTAATATTTTCCCATGTTCCTTACAAATTTAGACCTCAAATATGAGTAAATCTAAGCATGGTCCTTGGTTAAAAAACAAATGACAGAAAAACACTACACATACGCATTGTAAAACTATGCCTACTTTTGCATGGCTTAGAATGGAAATGCGGAGAAATGTGCTGAAGATGGAATATGGAAAATGTCTCATTTTATCTGGTTCTTATTTCTTTCTTAATGTCACTCAACTCAAGCATGATTAGTATTTGATTATCCTTTCAAGTGTTGATTAGAAAATTTCATCTTCTAGTTTTCATTAAATGAGACTGAAGGATAAAATGACATAGTTTCATGGGCATCATGTAAGTAAATTGTGAGTCTAAGCTATTTGAAATAATTTATAAAATGCTTTTAATGCACTTAGTATGTATTATATAGTTCAGTGATGTTGCCTTTGTTCTTGCTTCCTTTCCTAATTGAATTAGTGTAGATACTGCAGGGAACTCATGAGTGAAAGGGATCAGGGGTATATATTTCCAAATTTTCTGATCAATTGGCCAAGTTGTCTTTTCATATTGCATATCATTTCAGTGCTCTGCTATTCTTCTAAGAGTTTCCCTTCTCCATCTTGCTATAAATATTGGAATTTTCATCATTTTAAAATTTATTTTTGGTAGTTTTCTCCCAAAAGGCTAAGCAACTTAGAGAGACAATACAAATCAGAAAAGGGCAGGACAGCTGCTATGAACTGTAACACTGGACACTGGGAATTGTAAGTTTTCTCTGGGAGACAGAGGGATTCATTTTTGACGTAATGTGTCTGATATAAATTGACAATAGAAATGAGTGAAATACCCAGGAATCACTGATGCTTGACTGTTCTTCTCCTGCCCAACTGTGAATAATAATTTATTCCCTGGATTGGTGTTTATTCCCTGATTAAGTGAGAGCTTGACCTGATTTAGTAGGAAATCCCATCCTAGCGAGGAGAATCTAGAAATAATTTGCTCCTCTCTCACTGACTTTTTGGTGTACCGAAGGTTAGAGTATTGTCAAAGGTAAACCCACAAAACGTCTTGGTGAGCAGTGTGTCCAAAAACCTACCTTAATCTCTGGTTTCACTTAAATAGATTGTGATGTTTCAGCCACATGAACAATAATCCTTGCTTCAAGCTGCCTTAAATAAGAAAGCTATTTATTATCTCATGTATCAGAAAATCAAAAGTTAGGATGGTTTGGAGGTTTATTTAATTCAGTGGCTGTTATCCACAAGGATCCAGGTTATTTTCATCTCTCCACTCTGCTGACCTCAATACTGGTTTTATCATCAGGCATAAAGCAAAGCTACAACACTTTCAGATATCCTGTCCATATCCAAACATCAGAAAATAGAAGATATAATATCTCTTAATGAGGATATCACTTTTAATAACTTAAAATATTTTTAGAATCTACTCCAGCAGTCTCCCTCTCATACATCTACTGGTGAGAACTGGGTCATATACCCATTTTTTAAACCAAAAGTTGGCAAGAGGAATGGGATGGGATTGTATTAGAACAATGATGCCCAACGATTGGTCTAATGTTTATTGAATGGTGCTCAACATGCTCCTTTGGACTTAGTGTGTACATATTGGGTAATTCCTAGTGAGTGCTGTCTTCTAGATAGTTTTTTCTAAACTTGGTAGAAGCCCTCCGCCTAAGTATGTCAGGAATAACCTTTCCAGCCCCATTCCATCAGTAAGGACCTTAATAGCCCTTTTAATGAAACTAAAAGGAAGTGAGAACAAGAGAACCGTGTGATGATGGGAAAAAAAAATGTTGAAATAGAAAGTAGTTTACTACTGCCTTTTTGAATGTTTTGTATCTATTGGAACAATTAAGAAAACTAGTCAACTTTTGCTCTCATTGTGTTCGCTGCTACTTTATGGAAAGGTGAGCAAATATATGTACATTGATGGATTTTTAAAAAATATATAAAAGACCGTTGAAACAGAATGTTATGATTTCATAAACAGGTATCCAATTGTATAGTAATATTTTAAATAGAATGATGACTTATTTAAAAATATTTCTTTGGAATGAATAATAATTCTCTGTAATGCTATCCAAAATATGTTTTATGCTATAGCAAAATATTATGTGGCTTTTATTTTTTAAATTTATTTTTATTTTTACTTTTTTATTTTTATTATTATACTTCAAGTTCTAGGGTACATGTGCATAACGTGCAGGTTTGTTACATATGTATACTTGTGCCATGTTGGTGTGCTGCCCCCATCAACTCGTCAGCACCCATCAACTCGTCATTTACATCAGGTATAACTCCCAATGCAATCCCTCTCCCCTCCCCCTCCCCATAACAGGCCCCTGTGTGTGATGTTCCCCTTCCCATGTCCTAGTGATCTCATTTTTCAATTCCCACTTATGAGTGAGAACATGCGGTGTTTGTTTTCTGTTCTTGCAAAAGTTTGCTGAGAGTGATGGTTTCCAGCTGCGCCCATGTCCCTACAAAGGACACAAACTCAACCTTTTTTATGGCTGCATAGTATTCCATGGAGTATATGTGCCACATTTTCTTAATCCAGTCTGTCCCTGATGGACATTTGGGTTGATTCCAAGTCTTTGCTATTGTGAATAGTGCCGCAATAAACATAGGTGTGCATGTGTCTTTATAGCAGCATGATTTATAATCCTTTGGGTATATACCCAGTAATGGGATGGCTGGGTCATATGGTATTTCTAGTTCTAGATCCTTGAGCAATCGCCATACTGTTTTCCATAATGGTTGAACTAGTTTACAGTCCCACCAACAGTGTAAAAGTGTTCCTATTTCTCCACATCCTCTCCAGCACCTATGGTTTCCTGACTTTTTAATGATTGCCATTCTAACTGGTGTGAGATGGTATCTCATTGTGGTTTTGATTTGCATTTCTCTGATGGCCAGTGATGATGAGCGTTTTTTCATGTGTCTGTTGGCTGTGTGAATATCTTCTTTTGAGAAATGTCTGTTCATATCCCTTGCCCACTTTTTGATGGGGTTGTTTGTTTTTTTCTTGTAAATTTGTTTGAGTTCTTTGTAGGTTCTGGATATTAGCCCTTTGTCAGATGAGTAGATTGCAAAAATGTTCTCCCATTCTCTAGGTTGCCTGTTCACTCTGATGGTAGTTTCTTTTGCTGTGCAGAAGCTCTTTAGTTTAATTAGATCTCATTTGTCAATTTTGGCTTTTGTTGCTGTTGCTTTTGGTGTTTTAGACATGAAGTCCTTGCCCATGCCTATGTCCTGAATAGTATTACCTAGGTTTTCTTCTAGGGTTTTTATGGTATTAGGTCTAACATTGTGGCTTTTAAAATACACTAAATTCTGGCTGGGTGCAGTGACTCACACCTATAATACCAACATTTTTGGAGGCCTAGGTGGGTGGATCACCTGAGGTCAGGAGTTGGAGACTAGCATGACCAATATGGTGAAACCCTATCTCTACTAAAAATACAAAAATTATCTGGGTGGGGTGATGTGCGCCTGTATTCCCAGCTACCTGGGAGGCTGAGACAGGAGAATTGCTTGAATTGGGGAGGCAGAAGTTGTAGTGAGCTGAGATTGCACCACTGCACTCCAGCCTGGGCAAGAGAGTGAGACTCTGCCTCAAAAATAAAAATAAAAATTAAAAAATAAAATGCACCAAATTCTTTCTATTATTCCCATCTTAAACACAAGTAAGGCTGGGTGCAATGGCTCACGCCTGTAATCCCAGCACTTTGTGAGGCCAAAGTGGGAGGGTCACCTGAGGTCAGGAGTTCTAGACCAGCTTGGACAATATGGTGAAACCCTGTCTCTACTAAAAATACAAAAATTAGCTGGACGTGGTGGCACATGCCTGTAGTGCCAACTACTCGGGAGGCTGAGGCAGGAGAATTGCTTGAACCTGGGAGGCGGAGGTTGCAGTGAGCCAAGATCATGCCACTGCACTCCAGCCTGGACAACAAAGTGAGACTCCATGTCTTAAAAAAAAAAAAGGATACAGTTTATGTATACACCATGTTTATAGTTAATTTTTATGTATGGTGTGATATAGTCATTATCTTTTATATGTATATGGAGTTGTTCGTATACCATTTGTTGAAAAGGTTTTTTTTCTTCATAAGGTACTCTCCTGGCTTTTCAAAAACCAATTGTCTTTGAATGTCTCTTTCTGGTCTTTATAATCTGTTTGATTAATTAATATGTTCAGACTTATGCCAGTATCATGGTGTCTTGATTACTGTAGCTTTATGGTTTAAAATTCGGTAGCAAAAGTTCTCTAATTTTGACTTTTTTATCTTTTCAAAATTGTTTTCCCTATTCTAGAAACATTTCACACTTCTATTATTAACTTTAGAATCAGTATGTTAATTTCCACAAAAGTCTTCTGGGACTTTGAGATTGTGTTTTATTTCTAGATGAATTAGAAGGAAATTACACTTTAATAACATCAAACTTTCCATGAATATAGTATATATTTCAGTTTATTTATATTTAGTATATAATCCATGAATATAGTATATATTTAAACTTATTTAGGTTTTCTTTAAATTTTCTC